>NC_141550.1:62960000-63260000 GCF_021556685.1 Rattus norvegicus
TGCAAGAAAGGGTTGCTCTTTGCCAAGCACCATGCTTAGCTCACACAGTTCAGCACAACAAAGGGCCACACTCATCCATTCCCCCGGCAAATGTTTTGCAAAACTGCCTCCTGTCTGGGAGCAACATTAAAATCCGCTTAAAATGACATGCTCACGTGTTCTTGCAGTCACTGCTAGAGGAAAGGTAACTTGAACATTCTGAGGCAACCTCTACTCTCTACTGTGAGAATTCCCTGGTGCTGGGGGCACAGTCAAAGTCAGCAGGATCAATTTACATAGCATTTCATTGTACTCCAGGGAAATTTATGGAAATGTTACAGAAATGAACTACAAATGGGAATCTGACCTTCCGCCAAAATGCTCCCCCTTTTCTCTACCTCTCCTCCCCCCTTTCACTCTCTGTCTTCGGCACTTAATGTGTTCTGGGTCATACATAACATTTTTCTAGGACTAAGTTTAGAAATATAAAGCCTAGCAATTATACCTCAAGCAACATCGACAACTGATATTTACTCCACGGCACTGAGCCAGGCATCTCCCACAAACTTTCTCTGCCCTGAATCATTTAATCTTTGGCACAACTGCCTGTGGAAGCCAGGCTGATGAGCTGCACAGCACAGTCAATTCTTCTAAGACCAAACTTCCCACAGAGTACCCATGGCAACTTTCCATTTCCACAATCAAGCTGAAAGTGTCAGGAATAATGAGATCACCAAGAAAAGGATGGAGCAGAGTCGTTTAGATACGACTTACCTTATTTTATACTCTCCAGGTTTTACACGATGGATGTGTGAGCAAAGAGGGAAATCTGTCTTTTGAAAAGGGGTATTACTTCTCTGTTTTTTTAGTGTGGATATGTGTGCATGTATGTGCTTAAATACAGATATTACAGTCATTCTCCTCTAACAGTTTCCTTCTTACTGCTATCAGACAGGATCTCTCCCTGATTTGTAGCCTCTCAGTTTGTGGCTGTTTCCGCTAGGTTGGCTGTCAAGGCCACTCTAGGGATCTGCCTATCTCTACCCCTATGCCTGGGTTATACATACACATCAGCACAGTAGGATTTCATCTGGATGCCTAGACCTGAGCTCAGGCCCTCTTGCTAAACAGTCAATCCCTTTGTCCGCCTAGTAAGCTCATGAGTCCTGAACTTTTTTATTATAATTTTGTTTTATATTGTTTTCCCAAAATAACACATACTATGAAAGGGCATTTAGAAGTGTGAAATATGACATTCATCTGGCCGGCACGCCCTTTGCCTCATCATCATAGAACTTTCTTTAAAATTTCCCTTGATGCCAGAGGGTCTAAATTTTTAGATTTGCTCAGGCTAAGACTGGGAGAAAGGAAGACAGAGAATCATCATGATTCAGGGGAGAAGGATGAGATTTAGAGCGGCAGAAGGAAAAATCATCCAAAATGTAGGTGAGAAAGGAATGCGGCCCCCAAAATGGCTGCCAAGAAGCATTTTGTGCAGAAAAGACTAGGAAGCCACCCAGAAGGAGCAAGGGCAACAAAGATAAAATATAGAAATAGAGTATGTTAAGCCAGGATTACAAGACAAAAATGTGTGCTAGCCACGAGGAGCATTAGAACTGCCCAGGCTTTGAGCTAGCCAAGGCATTTTAAAATCAACTGGTGTGTGTGTGTGTGTGTGTGTGTGTGTGTGTGTGTGTGTGTGTGTGTGTGTGTGTTATTTGAGAATCTAGATAGCTCCAGGTGGGTGTGCACGTGCAACCTGCCAGGAGGAAAAGCAGGGTCGCTAACTCGCCACTACAGATGTCTACATGGGCTGCAATAAATTTTTGAGTGATTGAGGGGGGGAAAAATTGAGAAAGGAAAAGAAAGAAGAGAGAGAGGGGGGAAGACAGAGAGAATAGTTTTAGAATTATAACTTACATGAATATATAACATTTTAGTTTTTAATTTAGATTTTTATTTTTTCTTTTGTACAGAGCTGCATGTAGCCTAGGCTAGCCTTGACTTCTGATATCCTTCTGTTTCTTCCTCCCGAATGTGGGGATTACAGTCCTGGCCACCACACCCTGTTCTCATATGATATTTTAAATTCAGATGCACTGTTACCTTGGGTTCTTACTCATAAAATTAAGACTGGAAACAGGTACTCTCGGGAGAGTCTTGAGCCTTCCAAGTTTGATGTGAAACAAATCAGGACCATTCCCAATAGGTTTTGTCTTGTGAGCAGAGCTGAGCTGACCAGAAGATTCACAGCAGTTTCTGGGCAGCAACCCTGCCTGACAGTGGCTTTTTCCACAGTAGCCAGGCCACTGTGAGTTCATTCTTCCTCTGAAAAATTAACAAAGCACTTACCTACATCTCATATATCTGGAGTCTTTAATTAATGTCAACATTTGTGTAAAAATAAAATGCAGTTTATCCAATAAATGCCAAAGAATCTAATTTTACTTTTTTACCCCTCTTTTGGCAGGAGACATAGAGTGGAGAAGACTAAAACGTTGACCCAGTAGAACATTTATCATGGTGGAAATTCTGGAGTCCTGTTCGCAATGACTTTCCCAAATCGCATCTGAATAAAGATGTTGAAAGGTAATTTAACACCTATTCACAAGAATGTTCAAACTAGAGATTGACTTGTGCCCTCAGTACAGGATAGAAGGCAAGGAACTGCACTTTCCTCAGATATATGAAGCCCTAGGTTTGACTCCTAGCAACATACATGCACACACATACACATGCAGGCACATGCACATGCACACACATTAGCAAGGGAACTGGTAGAGGCATGCGCATATGTGAAACAACCCTCACAATTAAAAAGAAAAGAATGGAGCATGGAAAGAGTACAGAATGAGAAGAAACTAGGTCTTGGAGAGACTGAATAATGAGTAAGTAGTTAGCTATGGGGAAAGCAGGGACCCCAGAGGAGGGAAGGAAGGAAAAGAGTATTAAGGCCACATCTGATCCAGGTTATTAATGTATCATTGTTAAGAATATGAGTACTTGTGAATAGTTGTGTACAATTGTAAGACTGGCAATGAAGAATCTAAGGTAAGAGGACACATTCAGTACTTATAACTTTCAGTTTTGAAAAGGGTTCTTATAGAAATTTTGGCAAGTATCTGTCACTGGGCTCTAGGAAGTAGGCTCAGATAAGAATATAAGAACATTCACATTTCAGCTAAGGAAAGGATCAAAGTAAATACAGCCAAGGAATGTGTGATTTCCCTTTTGTCTTAATCCTGTTAAGCCCCCAGACCCAGTGACTCTAGGGACCTTATTGCTTTGTTGATTACTACCTGGTGTGATCTTATGTTCTTTACCTTGCTTGATCACTTTGTCTTTGATCTGAGAACTGACCTTATTCTTTGAATGTACCAAGATTGATATAAAAGCAGACTTAGAAGAAAATAAACCCACTTCAGCCTCAGCACTGGCTAAAGTCATGTTTAAAAAAAAGGAAAGGGTTTCTTAAAGACTATTTGCCTATTTTAATGAAATTATTTTGAATCTTTTTAAAATTGTATATTTTCTTTATATACATTTCAAATGTTAGCCCATTTTACAGTTTCCCCTCCAGCAACACTGTCATATCCCCACTCTCCCTGCTTCTATGAGGGTGCTCACCCACCCACCTGCCCTAGCATTCCCCTACACTGGGGCATTGAGACTTCACAAGAGCAAGTGCCTCCCCTCCCATTGATGCCCAACAAGACCATTCTCTGCTGCAATGCAACTGGAGCCAAGGGTACACTTTTGTTGGTGGTTTAGACTCTGGGAGCTCTGGGACATCTGGTTGGTTGATATTGTTGTTCTTCCTAAGGGGTTGCAAACCCCTTCAGGTCCTTCAGTCATTTCTCAAACTCCTCCATTGGGAGCTCCTTGCTCAGTTCAATCGCTGGCTGCTAGCATCCACCTCTGTATTTGTCAGGCTCTGGCTCAGCTCTATCAGGCTCCTGTCAGCAAGCACTTCTTGGCATCCTCAATAATTTCTGGGTTGGTGACTGTATATGGAATGGATCCCCAGGTAGGGCAGTCTATGGATAGCCTTTCCTACAGTCTCTACTCTACATTTTGACTCCATATTTCCTCCCATGAGTATTTTGGTCCCCCTTCTAAGAACTAAAGCATCCACACTTTTGTCTTCCTTCTTCTTGAGCTTGATGTGGTTGGTGAATTGTATTTTGGGTATTCCAAGATTTGAGCTAAAATCCACTTATCAGTGAGTACATCCAGTGTGTGTTCTTTTATGATTGGATTACCTCACTCAGAATATTTTCTAATTTTATGCATTTGCCTAAGAAATTGATGAAGTCATTGTTTTTAATAGCTGAGTAGTACCCCATTGTGTAAAGGTACCATATTTTCAGTATCAATTCCTCCATCGAAGAACATTTAGGTTCTTAACAGCTTCTGTCTATTAAAAATAAAGCTGCTATGAACATAGTGGAGCATGTATCATTATGTTGGAGTATCTTTTGGGTCCATGCCCAGGAGTTGTATAGATAAGTCCTCAGATATTACTATGTCCAGTTTTCCAAAGAACCTCCAGACTGATCTCCAGAATGCTTATACCAGGTTGTAAGCCCACCAACAGTGGAGGAGTGTTCCTCTTTCTCCACATTCGTGCCACCATCTGTTGTCACCTGAGGTTTTGATTGTAGCCATTTTGACTAGGTTGAGGTAGAATCTCAGGGCTGATTTGATTTGATTTTCCCTGAATATTGATATTGAACATTTCCCTGAGGATATTGAACATTTCTTTACATGCTTTGTGGTCATTTGATATTCCTCAGTTGAGAATTCTTTGTTAAACTCCATACCAATTTTTTTTAATAAAGTTATTTCAGTCTCTGGAGTCTAACTTCTTGAGTTTTTTGTATATATTGGGTATTAGCTCTCTATCAGATGTAGGATTGGAAAAGGTCTTTTCCCAAACTGTTGGTTGCCATTTTGTCCTAATTACAGTGTCCTTTGCCTTACAGAAGCTTTGCAATTTTACAAGGTTCCATTTGTTCATTCTTGATGTTAGACCATAAGCCATTGGTGTTCTGTTTACAAAATGTTCCCCTGTGGCTACATGGTCCAGGCTCTTCCACACTTTCTCTTCAGCTAGTTTCAGTCTAATTGGTTTTATGTGGAGGACCTTGATCCACATGGAATTGTGCTTTTTACAAGGAGGTAAGAATGGGTTGATTTACATTCTTCTACATGCTAACCACCAGTTAAACCAGCGCCATTTGTTGAAATTGATGTCTCTTTCCACTGGATGGTTTTAGCTCCTTTGTCAAAGATCAAATGATCATGGGCGTGTGGGTTCATTTCTGAATTTTCAATTCTATTATATTGATCTACCTGCCTGTCTCTGTAACAATACCAGACATTTTTTTTTTATCACTACTGCTCTGTAATATAGCTTAAGGTCAGGAATGGTGATTCCCCCAGAAGTTCTTTTATTGTTGAGAATAGTTTTTGCTATAATGGATTTTTTTTTTGTTTTTCCAAATGAGTTCCAAATGAATTCTTCATGAGTTTCTAACTCTATGAAGAATTGAGTTGGAATCTTTATGGGGATTGTATCAAATCTGTAAATTTCTCCTATATTAACCCTGCCCATCCATGGGCATGGGAGGCCTTTCTGTCTTCTCAGATCTTTGATTTTTTTTTCTCCAAAGACGTGAAGTTCTTGTCATACAAATCTTTCACTTGCTTGGTTAGAGTCACATCAAGATATTTTATGTTCTTTGTGACTATTATGAAGGGTATCCTTTCCCTAATTTCTTTTTGAGCCTGTTGATCCCTTGAGTACAGGAAGTCTACTGATTTGTTTGAGAAAATTTTATACCCAGCCATTTTGCATAAGTTCTTTATTAGGCTTAGAAGATCTCTAGTGGAATTTTTTGGGTCACTGAAGTATACTATTATGTCATCTGAAAATAGTGATATTTTGACTTCTTACTTTCCTGTTGTATCCTTTTGATTTCCTTTTGTTGTCTAATTGCTCTGGCTAGAAATTGGAGTACTATATTGAATAGGTAGGGAGAGAGTGGGCAGCCTTGTCCAGTCCCTGATTTTAGTGGAATTGCTTTAAGTATCTCTTCATTTAGTTTGATGGTAGCTACTGGTTTGCTGTATATTGCTTTTACTATGTTTAGATCTGGGCCTTGAATTACTCATCTTTCCAAGACTTTTAACATGAAGGGATGTTGAATTTTTCAAGTGCTATCTTAGCATCTAAAGAAATAATCATGTGGTTTTTTTTCTTTGAGTTTGTTTGTATAGTGGATTATGTTGATGGATTTCAGCATACTGAACCATCCCTGCATATTGAGGATAATTCCTACTTAATCATGATGGATGATCATTTTGATGTGTCCTTGGATTGAATTTACAAGAATTTTATTGAGTATTTTTGCATCAATCTACATAAGGGAAATAGGCCTGAAGTTCTCTTTCTTTGTAGGATCTTTGTGTGGTTTGGGTATAAGTGAAATTGTGGCTTCAAAGAAGAATTGGGTAGTGTTCCTTCTGTTTCTATATTGTAGAATAGTTTGAAGAGTATTGGTATTAGGTCTTCTTTCTAGGTCTGATAGAATTCTGCACTAAACTCATTTGTCCTGGACTTTTTCTGATTGGGAGACTTTTAATGACTGTTTCTGTTTCTTAAGGAGTTTTAGGACACTTTAAATGGTTTATCTGATTTAAGTTTGGTACCAGGTACACAAGAATCTGTGTAAAAAACTTGTCCACTTCCTCCAAATTTTCCAGTTTTGTTGAATATAGATTTTTGTAGTAGGATCTGATAATTTTTTTAATTTCCTCAGATTTTGTTGTTATACCTCCCTTTTCATTTCTGATTTGTTAATTTGAATACTGTCTCTGTGCCTTCTGGCTAGTCTAGCTAAGGGTTTATCTGTCTTGTTGATTTTCTCAAAGCACTAAGCTTCTGGTATTGTTGATTTCTTGTATTGTTCTTTTTGTTTGGTTGATTTCAACCCTGAGTTTGATTATTTTCTCTCGTCTACTCCTCTTGGATGTATTTACTTCTTCTTCTTCTAGAGCTTTCAGGTGTGCTGTCAAGATGCTAGTACATGCTCTCCATAGTTTCTTTTTGGAGGCTAAGAGTTTTCCTCTTAACATTGCTCTCATTGTTTCCCATAAGTTTGGGTATGTTGTGGCTTTATTTTCATTAAATTCTAAAAAGTCTCTAATTTTTTTCTTCATTTCTTCTTTGACCACGTTATCATTGAGTAGATCACTGTTTAGCTTCCATGTGTATGTGGGCTTTCTGTCATTTTTGTTGTTATTGAAGACCTGCCATGTTTCAAAGATCTTTACATTGTTGGATAACTTTTGGTTGAATGTCAAATTTATTCAATATTAGAATGGCTACTCCAGATTGTTTCTTGGGACCAATTTTTTGGAAAAAAAATTTCCTGCCTTTTACTCTGAGATAGTCTGGTCTTGTCACTGAGGTCTGTTTCATGTATGCAGCAAAATGCTGGGTCAGTTTACGGATCCAGTCAGGTAGTCTATTTCTTTTTATTGGTGAATTGAGTCCATTGATGTTAAGAAATATTAAGGAATAGTAATTGTTGCTTCCTGTTATTTTTGTTGTTAGAGGTGGAGTTTTGTTTCTGTGGTTATCTTTTTTGAGTTTGTTGCATGAAAATTACTTACTTGCTTTTTCTAGGGTTTAATTTTCCTCCTTATGTTGGATTTTCCATCTATTATCCATTGTAGGGCTGGATTTGTGGAAAGATATTATGTAAATTTGATTTTGTCATGCAATATCTTGGTTTCTCCATCTATGGTAATTGAGAGTTTTGCTGAATATAGTAGCCTGGGTGAACATTCATTTTCTTTTAGGGTGTGTTTAATATCTTCCCAGGTCTTCTGGCTTTCATAGTCTCTGGTGAGAAGTCGGGGAATAATTCTGATAGGTCTGACTTTATATGTTACTTGACCTTTTTCTCTTACTGATTTTAATATTCTTTCTTTGTTTAGTGCTGTTTTGATTATTATGTGGCAGAAGGAGCTTCTTTTCTGGTCCAGTCTATTTGGTGTTCTGTAGGCTTCTTGTATGTTTATGGGCATCTCTTTCTTTAGGTTAGGTAAGTTTTCTTCTATAATTTTGTTGAAAATATTTACTGGCCCTTTTAGTTGGGAATCTTTGCTCTCTTCTGTACCTATTTTTCTTAGGTTTGTTCTTCTCCTTATGTCCTGGATTTCCTGGATGCTTTGGGTTAGAAGCTCTTTGCATTTTCCATTTTCTTTGACTGTTGTTTCACTGTTTTCTTTGTATCTTCTGTAGCTGAGATTCTCTCTTTTATCTCTGTATTTTCTTGGTGATACTTGCATCTATGACTCCTGATCTCTTTTCTAGGTTTTCTATTCCAAGGGTTGTCTCCCTTTGTGATTTTGTTGTTGTTCCTATTTATAGTTTTAGATCTTGGATATTTTCATTTAATTCCTTCACCTGTTTGGTTGTGGTTTGGTTGAGTTTTGTCTTTCCTTTTTAAGGGCTTCTACCTGTTTACCTGTGCTCTCCTCTATTTTTTTAAGGGAGTTATTTATATTCTTCCTAAAGTTCTGTATCATCATCTTTAGATGTAATTTTACATCCAAATTTTGCTTGTCTGGTGTGATGGGTTATCCAGGACTTGCTGTAGTGGGAGAACTGGTTTCTGATGATGCCAAGTTGCTTTGATTTTCATTGCTTATTCTCTTATGCTTGCCTCTTACTATCTGATTATCTTTAGTGCTACCTGCTCTTGCTGTCTCTGCCTGGAGCCTGTCCCTCCTGTGATCCTGATTGTATCAGAAATCCTCAGAGTCCAGCTGCCTCTAGGATCCTGTGATTCTGGGATCCTGTGATCCTAAGATCCTAGGTATGTCAATTCAAACTTTCTCAGGGTATTACAGGAGTGGGGGGGGGGAGTCAGGCCCCTGGGTTTTGCTTCAGTCACTGGTCTGGTGCAAGTTGCAAGGAACCCGTGCCTCTGACCTTGTAGGGTTGGGTTTTCCTGTTTCCTGTGGCATTCCCAGGTATCCGTGTTTGGAAAGATGTTGTGACCTCAACTGTGATCTTGAGTATGTTAGTGCTCCAGTGCTCCTAGTTGTGTCTGATCTCCTGGTTGAGCTTCCTCTGTGATCCTGTGATCCTGGATGTTTCAGAGCACTTGCCAGTTGGGTTCGCTTTGGGTGTTGTAAGAGTGGGTGCAGAGCCAGCACCCCAGGTCTACTCCTGGTTCAGGTTCAGACCAGAGGGAACCTGTGCTACTGGCTTTTGGGTGTACCTGCCTCCCTGGATCCCAGGGGACCCTACTACTCCGGGGTTGAGGCAGATGTTCTGGCCCCCTCAACTGTTAGCCTGGGCATGTTTGAGCACCTGAAAGACAAACTTCCTCTGGATTTTGTGGGACTGGGTGCAGAGCCAGCGCTCCGGGTCTGCTCAGGGCACTGGTTCAGACCAAAAGGAATCTGTGTCACTGACTGCTGGGGGTTCATGCTTCCCAGTATCCTAGGGTACTCCGTTTCTCCAGGTGTTTGGGCAGATGTTGTGATCACTCCAGTGATCCTGGGGGTTTCGGAGTACCTGGGAGTCAGGCTTCCTCTGGGTGTTGTGGGAATAGGTATGAAGCCAGTGCCTGAAGTCTGCTTAGGGCACAGGTTCAGACTGGAAAGGGTACTTTGGACCTTTAAAGAAGTTATTTAAAATTTTTATGAACTGTGAACAGTGACTTCTATTATGCAAATAACTAGCAAAAAACTTTCTCCTGCTCTGTGGGCTGTCTTTTCACCCCTCCTTTGCTTTAGACAAGCTTTTTAGATTGATATAATTTCATTTGTCAGTTTCTGCTTTTGCTTCCTATTTATTTGGAATCGTATCCTGAAAAATCACTTCCTGTATCTACCTCTCTCTCTCTCTCTCTCTCTCTCTCTCTCTCTCTCTCTCTCTCTCTCTCTCTCTGTTAAACATATATAGGTATGCCCACCTTTGTGCATGTACTTGTGGAAGTCAAAGGAGAAGGTTGAGTGTCATACTCTCCTACTTTGTACTTTATTCCCTTGAGAAGGGATTTCTCACTGATCATGGAATCAGGCAAGTGCTCAGAAAGTCCCAGCCATTGTCCTGTATCTTCCACAATGCTGAGTTACATATGTTGTAGGGTTTCCAACTTCTGGTTGTTTGAATGAGAACCCCTAGACTCATATATTCGAATGCTTATTCCCAAGATGGTGAACTCTTAGGAAAGATTAAAAGATGTGGATTTGTTGGAAGAGGTATGTAGCTGGGTGTGGGCTCTGAAGTTTCAAAATCCCATACCAGGACAGTCCCTGTCTCTCTCCCTGAGAGAGTACAAATCAGGAAGTAAGCTCTTAGTTCCATGCTTGCCTGCCTGGTGCTATGCTTTCTGCTATGATACTCAGTAAATAACTCTCTGAAACTGCAAGCCAGTTAAATACTTTTATTATAAGTGTCACCTTACTCATAGTGTCTCATCACAACAATTGAACAGTGGTTAAGACACAGCTCATGCTCATGCTTCTACACCCAGCAAGTGTTCTGAACCACTGAGCCCTCTTGCCAGCCTAGCACCCTACAAACCAATATCTTTCCTTTAGTTTTACCAGTCTCAGTCTTACTTTTGTATGTGTGAGCTGCAGAGTTGATATTTGTATAGGGTGAAAGAATCTTTACTATATGGATGGCCAGTATTCCCAGTCCCACTGCTTTCTCCCAAAAGCACCTTTTGTGAATTATAAGAATCAGTGGACTCTATCTACACTGGGCTATCCAGGTACTCTCTATTGTGTCGATTTGCTCTCTATGTTTGCTTTAAAAGTTAATTTATGAGTTCTGTGTTATCTACAGGAAAGACAGAATGCTTGGAGAGATGACAAGTCAAAAGTCTTGGAAAATTTTAAACTTTTATAATTGTAGATGTGGCAAACAGGAAAGCTCACAGATTTAGAAAATCTAGAAATTTCACTAGTCAATGTTGATGGTCAGGTTGAGGTTGCTCCACAATATTTATCATCCTCTATTTGATTAATCAAAGGTTTTCCTAAGACAGATTTGCAAGGTTGTCAGGGCATGTCTAGTTACTCAAAGTCTTTCCAAATTCTCCATTGAAAAGGCAGTAATATTTATAAAACAAAGACCAACCAACCCCCCCCCCAAAAAAACAAAACTAAAATCAAAACATATTCACCAGAATGGGAAAATGAGGATGAAAATCATAAGCACTCTTGAAACTATGGTGTAATGGAGGAACTACAGGATAAATTCATGTCAGCAAGCAGATGCAGAATAAGTAGGCATAAGCCAGCTGCAGAAAGAACAGAGAGTTCTAGGAAGCCCCCTCCTAGTCAGCACATTAAACAAGGGAGAGAATTGCAAGATTTTTGCCAACAAGTTGACCACATAGGCAAGATTATGACCGTCAGAACAAGTTTCAGATAATAAAACAGTAGTATCATTGAGGCCCCTTACTAGGGCAAAATGTCCTTGACATCCCAATGTAGGAATTCTTGATGATAAAGACACAAATGCTGTGAAATCATCAACTGTGAATAAAAAAGAATAAAACCGTTTTTCAGAACAGAAACAATTCCAAGTAGGCAGTTAGTTATAAGGAACCTGAAGTCCTGTGGAAAGTTATCAGAATTGCTTTAGTAAATATTTTAGTTCAAAATCTGAATGACCTTAGTGGCATACTAAAGTCAAATACTCCTTTCTCTAGGAAATAAAGGAACGGTAATATAAAAACACAGGAAAATAGCTCTGTGTGAAAAATCCATGGCACAATAACAAAGTGGCATTAAGCAGTATTAAGAACTTACATGACATTTTAAGTTATTAATTTACAAAATTACAAAATTCATTACTGGTAGAAGTCCTGAGATATGATATTAGCAAAACTGGAAGAGAAGCCAAAAAAAAAAGTCAAGAAATTAATTCAAGTAGATTTGAGTACCTTGCTTTCCATGGTGCAGTGCATTTAACACATTGTTAACACAAATGTAGTGTCTGTAGTACAACTCTAGTCAGAGATTAGCTGACAAGTTTTGATGCTCTTGGCAACCTGCTTTAATCTGTATATGTGAAGACCTCTGTGATGCCCTTTGGCCCCTGATCTCTCTATCTAGAACTGGGGTCCTATCTGTGGCCTTCAAATTTTAATGGCAGATCTGGGATGCCATTTTCCTTAACACTTGCAATGTCTTACTGAAGACTTAGATGAAAGTATAAACGAATATGTGCATAGGTTCAATAACCTTGAGGGACCAAAATATATATTAAAATTCCACATTAATTTTGACCTTAGAGCTAGTTAAATCTTAATTTTCATTTCAATAAAACTTAATTAAGTTAATGAAATATGACACTTCTATATTTATAACATTCAAGCAGCCTTTTAACTGAAGTTAATATAATAGGATTTTTTTTGATTCAAAATAGTATGAGTTGATTATATTCTGAAAAATGCAATAATGAAAAATCTTACATTTTTATAGTATTTATTTTTCCTTCAAGTACTTTACACAGTATTGTTTAATCATATTTATTCCTCTCAATTCTTTCCAGGTTTACCTCCCTTGCCCGTCCCACCCAGCTTTGTGTCCCATTTTTCATTTTCTCATCAAAGCTAATTTCTTCTTCCCAAATACTCTTGGATGCACGGTCTCCCATTGGGGCTGGATTTTCTGGGGCTATACTTCATAGGGAACTAAAAATTGACAATAGCTCCTGGCTAGAATCTAAACCCCATAAACCTTGTGCCCAACTCTCCTCTCCATGTCAGGATTTTGTATGGTTTAGGCTTGCACACGTCTCATGAATCACTGCTGTGAGCTGTGAGTTTGTACATGCAGCTGCCCTGGTGTGTCCAGAAGACACTGTTTCCTTGTACCTCTCCATACCTTCTGGCTATTCCATTCTTCCTACTTCCACTCGCTCTTCCACAAGATTTCCTGAGACTTTGGAGGGGTTGTGGTATACATGTTCCATTCAGGTAGGAAATACTGCCGCCTCTGAGTCTTTTTGACTAATTGTGGATTTCTTTATGGCTCATCATCTACTGCAAGCAGGAGCTGCTCTGATTGGATGAAAGCCAATTCTACAATTTACTAATTATTTATGGACTTGACAAAAATTAAAGAATTATAATTCAAAAACCCTAACATTTCATTAATATATAAATTTTGTTACGGAATTAATTCTTTCACACCAAAACAAGCTTGGAAACCTAGATCCTCATATATTATAATTAAAAATAACTCTAAGAATTGTGGATGACTGCCTATATACAACTAAGAACATAGTTTCTCATTAACTATGGAAAATAGTTAATTAATTAATAGGAAAATCAAATTAAGAAATTTCTTTGGAAAAAATACAGACTGACAATGTATTTTAATTGATGGAGTGTTTGCCTAGCATATGTGAAGCCCTGGATTCCATCCCTGACACCTCATAAACTGTGTATGCGGGTGCGTGCATATAAGCCCTGCACTGAGTGACTCTGAGGTGAATTTGGAGGGTCAGGAGTTCAGGGTCAATTTTGGCTTCATAGGATGTTTAAGTTCCAGACTAAGCTGGGGTAGTGAGACCCTGACTCAAAAAACAATCAACAAAAATGTATATTTGGCTAAATATTATATTCCAGTAAAACAAAATGCTACCAAGACAGGGTAAGAACTTCAGGGATTTATTAGAAAGTGACATTGCAACTCAGTGATTTTCACCTGTCAAGCTTTTTTTGGCAGCCATGATATTCATGTGAGTTAGGGTGAAAATATTTGCTCTCTTCATTTCAGGAACTTTATTCTGTTCTTGGATTCGCAAACTCATTGGTCCAATGTGTGATGTGACCAAGTGACAACCAGTCAGCTCACTGAGCACAGCTCCTGAGTGTAACAAACAGGCTATTCCTGAGATGGGTGAACAGTAAATTCAGTCATGCTGTCAGATTAATGGTTCTGCTTCTGTAACACAAGACTCATAAAAAATATTTATGTTCCCCAGAATGTGTACTTCAGCCTCCAAAACAAAGCTTGAAAGCTGTTGAATGTAATTAGCTTATGCCACTTCAGGGCCCAACATAAGCTACATTTTCTACCTTCTTGCTTGGATGTTTTAGAGTCTTCTAAATATTTAAAGATTCCAAGGCTAACAGAATCTCTGTCTGCCTCTGGATAACATCAGCACTGTTTCAAAACCAATAATTCCAGAAAACTCTTTGGCAGTAGACAAAAAGGACGAAAAGTTTTTTAAAACCATAATTACCCCAATTATTCACACAAAAATCAGAATTTGTGAATAATTTAGAAATATGAACCTACCTTTAAGGTAGATAACCTATAGTGTCATTTAAATGTTTATTGTCAAGTTCAGTTGGTAGACTTGATATCAGGGCATTTTGCTGATGAACCCCAGGAATTTCTGTATTTACACAGGCCTATTGAAGCAGTGTAGAAGCCAAACTGCTTGAAAAGGCATCAGAATGCAGAAATGAAATATCACCACTGACACAGAAGATTCAATTTGGTCCATACTTCAGTGTATAGATCTTTAAGGGCATTTCATAGTAGATAGCAGACTTTGAGTCTAAGCCTGGCATGCAATCTGGAACATATGCATTATGTCACCAGATGTTTGCTGTGATCTTCCTTAAATAATTTCCTGTCTACCTCCAAGGGACAAGATCTCATTCACAAACCTATGAGGCGCCAACACTCTCAAGTCAGAGATACCTAGGTGTGTGTGTAAAGTGTGTGTGTGTGTGTTTGTGTGTGTGTGTGTGTGTGTGTGTGTGTGTGTGTGTGTATGAATCGGTGCACATGTATGTGGGAGTGCCTGTCCAGAAGCTAGAAGCCAGAACCAGAAACCAGAAGCCAGAAGCCAGAAGCCAGAAGCCAGTCTCTGGTCTCATTTCTTGGAAGCTGCCTACCTTAATTTTTAAGGTAGGGTCTCTTATTGGTTTGAAGTTTGTCAACTAGGCTTAACTAGGGATCAGCTTGTTGTTAAACCCCAGCACTGAGGTCTTTACATGCTCCACCATGACACTTGGGTTTTTCACGTGAGTATTAGGGATCAAATTCAGATCTTTATGCTTGCAATGGGACTACTTAACTGGCTTAGCCATTTCCTAACTTGAAATATCTGATTTTAGTGTAGTTCAGATCTCATATAAGTAAATACATTTAAATTTTAGAAAGTAATCCTGATAGGAAGAGAAATCAATTGGTCTTTGAACACACAATGCATATCCATTTATAAATATTTATGTCTCTTCCCAGAAAAATATAAAGTCAACTGAAATCACTGCTTAGAAATTTAAAATGGAAAGTATGACATCAGTATTATAGAAAAAAGCCTCGTATAAAAGATAGGCTTGGAGTTCATGCATGAGATCTACTTTGTCTAGAAGGGATAAAGTGAAATAAATTAAAGAAGGAAAGAAATTGGTTCAAATGAAGCCACTAAACAACCAGTTTGCTCTAGTTTTTTTTTAAACTCCTTAATGTCTCCTTGCAACATGTAAGCATAAAACATGTATCAGGCATAGGACTCTCCCAGGTCAGTAGATGTTCTTGTGAGTCCATATTTTCTGTGCAGATATGGGTGTGGAGGTCAGAGAACAATCTTTGTTGTCATTTCTCAAGAGACATTCATATTGGTTTTTGGTGACAATGTTATCTACTAGCCTGGAGCTGGACAAGTAGGCTAGAATATCTGGCCAATGATTCCCAGTGATCCAATTGTCTCTGCTGCTTCAGGGCTGTGATCACAAATATATTAACACACTGGATATTTTTTAAGTAGATCTTGATGGTTGAATTTAAATCTTCGTGCTTACATAACAAATACCTAACTGACTGAGCTATATCCCCAGATCCAGGCATTCTTTTCAATATAAAGGAGAAAAACACAGTCTATTTTAGTTAGGGTTAGTATCACTGTAATGAAACGTCATGATCAAAAACAATTTTGGGAAAGGGGGGTTTATTTGGATTACACTTCTATATCACTGTTCATCACCAAAGGAAGTCAGGACAGGAATTCAAGCAGGGCAGGAAACTGGAAGCAGGAATTGCTGTAGAGATCATGGAAGAGTGCTGCTTGCTAACTTGCTCTCCATGGCTTGCTCAGCCTGCTTTTTTATAAAACCCAAGACTCTTGGGCCAGATGTGTCCCTTTCATAATGGCGGAGCCTTCTCCCATTGAAACCACTAATTAATAAAATTTCTTACAGGCTTGTCTACTTACAGCCTGATCTTATGGAGGCATTTCTTTAATTGAGGTTCTCTCATTTCAGATACCTCATATCAAGTTGACCTAAAATCATCCAGGACAAGGTTCTAAAAATTCACAGAGCTCTTTGCCTCCTGTGGAAAACAGGACCCAACATTTCAGCATTTATTTAAAAACAGCTCCACTGCATACAGGAAGGAATAATTACCATCAGATCTAAAAATGTAAGAAAATTTTGGAAATAATACATTTTGACATAAACATCTCAGGCTGAGTAATAGAAAGTTATTAACTATCCATGTATCCTTAAGAATATCATCAACTCTGACAGCTAGTCTGAGGAGATACTCAATGGGTAAAAGGCTTAGTATGCAAGCCTGAGGACATGACTTTGGATCTCAAGCATTCAAATAAAAATCAGCACATAATATGCATGCCTATAATCCCAGCACTGTGGAAGGCAGAGACCAGAATATTCCTGGGTCTTGCTGTCTCCTGGCCTAGCTCTAGGTTCCATTAGAAACCCTGTTTCAAAGGAATAAGGCAGAGAACAGTAGAGGAGGACCCCCCAATGTCCTCCTTTGAACTCTGCACACATTTGTGGGTATGCACCTACATACGCACGCACACATGCACACATGTTAATACACTACATACATACTTGCAAGCACATGAATGAGTGGGTGAATGGATGGATGGACAACAGATAGACATTTTAAAAGGAACTGACTAACTCTTTTGATCTTCCCCCCAAAGCAGTACAAATTGTTTTCAGCATCTCTTCTACCCTTTCATTTCCTTGCCACTTCCACACAGGGGCTATCACCTTGCCATCCTTGTGATCTAGAGTAGACACCAGCATTTCAGGACCAGCTAGTCTTGCCTTTCTCTCCCTGAGACCCACAGGCTGTGAGAACCCATGTGACCTTGAGTGCCTTCTTCAGCCTGACCTGAAACAGCAGCCCGTGTAGGTCCAATAGCCATGTGCAGCAGAAAGCTGATTTGTAAACACTTATTAATCATTAATGGAAAACCAAAATCTAAAAGTTCCATGTAAAAAGACTCATTTTTTATTCATGTTTTCACCGTCATCTATTTTCACTGCTGGGGCAAAAATATCAAGGAATAACTGTTTAAACACCAAGGAAACAAACTGTAAAACACACGAAGGGAAAAGACAGTGAATATTGCCAGTCATAGCTTAAAAAAAAAAACAAACCTCGTTCACATCAGGGGTCTATCTTAAATTGCTTCCACAGAATTTTTTCTGTATACTAAAAAGTTATTCCTTTTTTTTCTGAGACAGAGTATCAAGTTGTTCAGACAAGTTTTGAACTTTCTATGTAGTGAAGATGAATCCGAACTTTGTTCTTTCTGCCTCTACCTCCAAGTACTGGGTTTACAGGTGTATACAACCAGCCCTGGTCTATGAAGTGCTGAGTCACCCCGTGGCTTCTGTAAGGCTGGATGATCACTCTATAACCAAGCCACATTCACAGATCTCCAAACAATTCATTCTTTACATCATTTGCATAGTACAAACAGGATTGAAGCAATATATAAAGGCACATATTCAAAATAGTTTTTCAGAAGAAAATGGAAAATATTCTCAGAATTGAATTATACCTGTATACAATGTACATAATATGCACATATACATATTTATCATGGATTGAATATAAAGGTTTCATTACTAACTATAAAATGTGGTGATTTGCGCTATGTATATGAGCAAGGTTATAGAGTTCAGCTTGAGGGAGGAATACCTTCGCCAAGCTTATAATGCTTCACAGTCCCCAGGAGCTAACTCAATTTTATACATTATACTAGCTGGGAGAGTGGAGCAGAAGAGGCCTCCAATTTTTCTCCACAAAGTCATGCATCCTAAGCACACAAGGTATAGAACAGCCACAGTCTCATGTCTAGACATATATGGTATATGATTTTTATTATAAGTACATGAAAATGTTTATTTTATATACTATTTTCTTTCAGACATTTGCTTGTCACCTTTCCTCTCTTGTTTAAAGCCTCAAATTTTCATACAATTTAGCCCACTGGCTTTTTCCCTCTTTCTTAGAGAAAAAGAATTGAGATAGGTTCTCTCTACATAACCTAGACTGCATCAAAATCATGATCCATAGACAGGGGAGGTAGCTTAGTGGATAGAGAATCTGCCAGGAGCTGAATTCTGGTCCCTAGAACTCCTGTTCGAAGGCTTCAATAGCTGTGAGTCCGCAATCCCAGGATTCTGGGTGAGGTAGGAAGTGGAGAAGAATAGAGAAGAGAAGCTTTCAGGTAAGCTAGCCTAGTGTGTGCAAGTGCATAAGGGATAGCAAGAAAGCATATTCTAAAAAAAATAGGCTAGAATCTATTCCCAAGGCTGTTTCCTGACCTCCACACACTATGACACAGGTGCCTGCAGTCTTGTACTAGAATAAGCACATGCATTTTTAAAACAATGCCATCTTCTCTGGACTTCCTGAGTGCCAGTGTGAAAGGTGTCTGCCAGATCCACCTCTCCTCTATAAATTCCATCCATCTATCCCTGATCTCTCCATACCAGGTTAACAAACAATGTCTACTTTAGCTTCAATCAAGGTGCCTTTAATCCCCCCACCTCTAAGTGCTCCCTCTGGTCCTTTGTGCACTGTTTACTTAAATCAATGAATACCAGAACTGTTTGAAGTTTTTTTTATACAAATTTGAGGACTGCAGAGAGCTCGTACTGGTGTGAATTTTAGGTATTGATAATCACCAAATTTGAAATGAGCATAGAGAGCATTTTAAAATATTTATGCTATTAAGTTATTTAGAAACATCAGTGACAGACCTCCATAAAAACATATTAACCCATGTTATACAATGTTTGAGAAATAACTAACTTAAAAAAAAGTGGAGAAGTGGTCTTAGTGTTTCTACTGTGACTGACTAAAGTACATTCAAGTCACCCTGTAGATACCTACAAAAGGAGTATGCTTTACAGTTATTCAGATAAACATGAGTATCCAATGGTAATAATTCCTAAATGCCGGTGAAAAATAATTTTTGAGACAGACCTCATATTCCTCTGACGTGTCTTGAACTCCCTAGGAAGCACAAGATGGCGTGAAACATCACACCTTGTCCATTTGCCATGTTAGTAATATTGGGATTGTAGGTGTGAAGTAGGATGTTTGGTTTTGTGGTGCTAGAGCTCAAAGCCATAGCTTCATGCATGTCTGGCAAACCTACTACCAACTGAGCTACATCCCTAGCACCAAAGTTGAATTCAAGATACCAATTAAAATTAACCTGCATTTCAATTTGTTTTCCTTAAGGCATCTTCTAGTTTAAAATGAAATCTCTATATAATATAGGGATTTTGAACATTGTCTTCCCAATACTTCTTCAAGTAGAACACAATGAGGACATGCACAGCTAATGAGAAAATAGCATCTTCCCTGCTCTCTGATGGTCTAGCAGATGTGGAAGGGAACACCCTCAGAAACCCCACAAGAAAGAGAGACTGGGATTGAACATGCTCTCTCTTTTTGGAATGTTGTCCTGACAGAAGCCAGAACAGAAGCCATGTTGTTTTAGAAGTTCTGCCCATTCTGCCTGCATTAACTCTTATGCATTAGAATTATTACCTCTCTACTCAATAGTCTGGTTTAGGTCACCTGTCAGATATCCCAATATAAACTCCCTAAATATAGTAGATTTCTATGGCAACCACTGAAAAACAAATTTGGTCTAGCATTAAATTATTCCAAAGTATGCTGTGAATAGATTTAGGCTTCCTAAGTATGGGTCATGCTATGCTTGCTGTCTGTGGCCACCAGTGTTTCAAGACAACAAGAGAGTCATTGTTAAGGCAGCCTGGATTCCTCAGGAGCAAGGCTATAGAAGGATTTCCTGGAATGTGGCTAGACAGACTGTGGTAAATTCACAATGCTTTTAACAAAACAAGAAAGCTCCTCTAGTCTACCTAAAACAGGGAATGCAGCCTCAACCTGGGCCTCAGCATGTTCAGATTGAGAGCAAAAATTCAGAAAGCCGCATGCTAAATCCTTTTAAAAATGGGAATCCCCTAGGCCTGAGAAGATAGTTGTCAGTAAAGTGCTTGCCTTACAAGTAGGAGAACCAAGCTTCATCTCCAGAATCTACATAAAAAAGCCAGGGATAGTGGTGCACAAACTTGCAATCCTAGTGGTGAGACCATTGGTACTCATTGGCCAGCCATTCCCATAGTAACACTGTAGGCCATGAAAAGACACTGTCTCCTCAAACAAGGTAGGAGGCTCCTGAGGAAAAGAACCCAAGGTTGACTTGTGACCTTTCTACAGGTACATACTTACAGAGTCACAAAACAAAAATGAGTACCACCTGACCATTCATAGCACAGAAACTGACCCTTGTGATGTTGGAACTTGAGAGAAGGGAAATGACCTCAGATGATATCCAGTGTTTTCAGATGAGCAGAGTCTTTCACTACGCTACGCTACGCTACGCTATACTACAATCTGGAATCCTGTACTTAATAAAAAGGAGAGAGTGAGTTGAGCAACAATATCCATGTCTCTCTGCTTCCTGACTTAGTAAAATGTGACCAGCTACCTCAAGCTCCTGTTGCCGTGATATCACCACTAAGGTGTCCCTGCCATGATAAGTCCAAGAACTATGAGCCAAATCAAACACCTCAAGCCTTAAATTACCTTTGTTATACATTGTCACATGAATTAGAAGTGTAAAAATCTTCCTTCCTGTTTGAACCTGCACAGAAGCAGACCAGTGGCTTAGCTCCACACGTACACTTACAATACCTGGAGAAAGTCTGACTCCCAGGTGTTCTGAAATGCCCAGGATCACAGGATCACAGAGGAAGCTCAACTCCCAGAGGATCGGACACACACCCAGGATCACTGGAGCTCTGACATACTCACGATCACAGTTGAGGTGACAAACATCTTTCCACTGGTAATCCCCCACAGAAACTAGGGAAATATGAATCTCCCTCATCCCGAGGCACAGGTTCCTGGCCACTTGCACCTGTCTTCAGCACAGACCCAGGGCTCTGGCTGCCCACACACTCCTGTAACACCCAGAGAAAGCTTGACTCCCAGAAGCTCTGATGCAACAGGATTTCAGGATATCAGGATCCCAGAAACAGCTGAACTCCAAGGAGTTCTAACACAACCAGGAACACAGGAGGGACAAATTCCAGTCAGAGACAGCAGGGCAGTTAGTACTAGAGATAACCAGATGGTGAGAGGCAAGCTCAAGACCAGAGGCAACAGAAACTAATGCTACTTGACAACATCAGAAACCAGTTCTCCCATCACACCAAGTTTTGGATACCCTAACACACACAAAAGGCAAGATTCAGACCTTAAATCCCATCTCATGAATATGATTGAGGAATTTAAGAATGACATAAATAACCCACTTAAAAATATATAGGAGAGCACAGGCAAACAAGTAGAAGTCCTTAAAGAAGAAACAAATAAATCTCTTAAAGACATATAGGTAAACACAATCAAACAGGTGAAGGAATTGAATAAAACTGTCCAGGATCTAAAAATGGAAATAGAAACATTAAAGAAAACACAGAGACAACCCTGGAGATCGAAAACATAGGAAAGATATCAGGAATCACAAATGCAAGCACTATCAGAATACAAGAGATAGAAGAGAGAATCTCAGGTGTAGAAGAAACCCTAGAAGACATTGACACAACACTAAAAGAATATGGAAAAAAGCAAAATGCTCCTAACTCAAAACATTCAAGAAATCCAGGATACAATGAAAAGATTAAACCTAAGAATAACAGGTATAGAAGAGAGTGAAGATTACCAACTGAAAGGGCCAGTAAATAACTTCAAAATTATAGAAGAAAACTTCCCAAACCTAGAGAATGAGATGCCCATAAACATTAAAGAAGCCTACAGAACACCAAACAGATGGGACCAAAAAAGAAATTTCTCTTATCACATAATAATTAAAACACAAAATGCACAGATCAAAGAAAGAATATTGAAAGAAGTAAGGGAAAAATGTCAAGTAATATATAAAGGAAGATTCATCAGAATTACACCAGACTTCTCAACAGAGACTATAAAAGCAAGAAGATCTTGGACAGCTGTCATACAGATACTACTAAGAGAACAAAAATTGGGGCTGGAGAGATGGTTCAGTGGTTAAGAGCACCAGCTGGTCTTCCAGAGGTCCTGAGTTCAATTCCCAATGACCACATAGTGGCTCACAACCATCTGTAATGAGATCTGGTGTATCTGAAGACAGCGACAGTGTACTCATATAAATAATTTTTTTTAAAAAGGAAGTCTTGACTATCATTATTATTTAAAAAAAAGAGAGAGAGAGAACAAAAATGCCAGCCCAGGCTATCATATTCACCAAAATTCTCAATTACCATAGAGGGTGAAACCAAGATATTCCATGATAAAACCAAATTTAAACAATATTTTTCTACCAATCCAACCCTACAGAGGATAATAGAAGGGAAACTCCAACACAAGGAGGGAAACTACACCAAAGAAAAAGGAAGAAACTAATCTCGGAGCACATCCAAAATAGACCCACAGAAGCATAATTTTGAAAGATCCCCGGAATAGGGAGACCCTTACTCAAGTCTCAGGATGATGTGACCCCCCAAGAACTCATATAAGACCATCCTTGCTGTAAAAACACAAGGTTTATTGATAGGAACCAGTGCACTGGGGTCGAGACTCGTATCCCATGCAGGGGCAGAGGAGTTCGACCATGAGTAGCTGGGAGAAGAGGTATTTAAAGGAAGAAACTACAAAAACCACCACCTAAGGGGGTAGGAATGGCATAGGAAAATGTCGAGAATACCAGAGAAAAATCACAAGGAGAAACTCCCTGTTTCTCAAGATTGTTTAACTGTATGGTCCGCCAGTTCCTGGGAGAAGCTTCCTGTTTCTCAAGATTGTTCTTTAAGATTTTAATCTAACTTTATGGTCAGCTAGTTCCTGGGAGAGAGTTGCCAAACCAGTTGGTGTAATTGCAGTTCCAGGGCCCGACCAGTTTCTTTCTTCTGCTCTAAATTTTGTCTAAGGGGGCAACTTTAAAAGTTCTACCTTTCAATTTCACCTTTACCAACAAAAATAACAGGAAGAAGCAATCGTTGGTTTTTAATATCTCTCAATATTACTTAATTCCCATTAAAAAAAAAAGCATAGAGCAGCAGGCTGCATACTGAAACAGGACCCAGCATTTTGCAGCATATAGGAAACAAATCCAGTGACAAAGACAGACATTATCTCAAAGTAAAAGGATGGAAAATTTTTTCTAGGCAAATGGTACCAAGAAACAATCTAGAGAAGCAATTCTAGTATCCAATAAAATTGACTTTCAACTAAAAGTTATCAAAAAAAATTGGAAAGGACACTATATAGTCATCAAAGGAAAAATCCACCAAGAGAAACTCTCAATTCTGAACATCTATACCCCAAATGCAAGGGACCCAAATACATAAAAGAAGCATTGCTAATGCTCAAAACACACATTGCACCTCACACAATAATAGCAGAAGATATTAACACCACACACTCACTAATGGACATATCATGGAAACAAAAACTAAACAGAAACACAGTGATAATAACAGCAGTTATGAACCAAAAGGACTTAAGAGATATCTATAGAACATTTCATCCTTGAACCAAAGAATATTCCTTCTTCTTAGCACTTTACAATACCTTCTCCAAAACTGACTATATAATCCATATAGTTGGGATGGAGAGATTGCTCAGCAGTTAACAGCACTGAATGCCCTCCTAGAGGTCCTGACTTCAATTCTCAGCAACCACATGGTGGCTCACAAGTAACTGTAATGGAATCCAATATCTAATACCCTTTTCTAGTGTGTCTGAAGACAGTGATGACAGTGTGCTCATAAAATTCATATAATAGGACACAAAACAAGCCTTAACAGATACAAGAAGAGTGAAATAATAACAAGTATCCTAACATCACCACAGACTAACAACAACAACAACAGAAAGTCCACATACACATGAAAGCTGAATGACTATCTACTCCATGATAACTAGTTCAGGGAAGAAATAAAGAAATTAAAGAATCTTTAGAATTCAATGAAAATGAAGGCACAACATATCCAAACTTATGGGACACAATGAAAGCAGGACTAAGAGGAAAACTTATAGCTCTGAGTGCTTCCATAAAGAAATTGGAGAGAGCATCCACTAGCAGCACATCACAAAGATCTAGAACAAAAAGAAACAAATACACCCAAGATGATTACACAGCAGGAAACAATCAAACTCAGGGTCGAAATCAACCAAGTAGAAACAAAAAGAACTATGCAAAGAATTGACAAAAACAGGAGTTGGTTCTTTGAGAAAATAAACAAGATAGATAAACCTTTAGCCAGACTAACCAGAGGACAGAGAGACAGTATCCAAATTAACAAAATCATAAATGAAAATGGAGACATAAGAACAGAAACTGAGGAAATTAAAAAAAACTCTCAAATACTACTACAAAACCCTATACTCAACAAAACTGGAAAATCTAGATGAAATGGATGATTTTCTAGACAGATACTAAGCACCAAAGTTAAATTAGGATCAGATAAACCATTTTAATAGTCCCATAGCCACTAAGTAAATAGAAATAGTCATTAAAAGTCTCACAGACAAAAATTCCCAGGACCAGATGGTGATGGTACAAAATTTTTCAGACCTTCAAAGACAACCAAATACCAATACATCTTAAAGTATTTCATAAAATAGAAAAGGAAGGAAGGCTACCTAATACCTTCTACAAGGCAACAGTTGCACTAATCCCTAAGTCACACAAACATCCAAAATCGAAAGAGAATCTCAGGCCAATTTCCCCTATGAATATTGATCCAAAAATTACTGAATACAATTCTTGCAAACTAAATCCAAGAACACATCAAAGGAATCATTCACCTCGATCAAGTAGGCTTCATTCCAGGGATGCAGCAATTGTTCAGTATACAGAAAACCGACAGTGTAATCCACTATATAAACAAACACAAAGAAAGAAACCACGTGATCACTTCATTAGATGCTGAAAAAGCCTGTGGTAAAATATAACATCCCTGCATGCTGAAAGTATTGGAAAGAATAGGAGTTCAAGGTCCATACCTACATAAAATAAAAGCAATATATGGTAAGCCAATAAACGGCATCAAACTAAATGAAGAGAAACTTGAAACAATGCCACTAAAATCAGGGACTAGAAAGGCTGCCTCTTCTCCCATCTATTCAATATAGTACTTGAAGTTATAGCCAGAGCCATTTGTCAAAAAACAGAGACCAAACAAATACAAATTTTAAAGGAGGAAGTCAATATATCACTATTTGCAGATGATATGATAGTAGACAAAAGTGACACACACACACACACACACACACACACACACACACACACACACATACACAAAATCCATGAGAGAATCCTACAGTTGATAAACAGCTTCACCAAAGTGGCTGGACACAAAATTAACTCCAACAAATCAGTAGCTTTTCTCTCTTCAATGAATAAACGGTCTGAGAAAGAAATTAGAGAAATGACACCCTTTATTATAGTCACAAATAATATAAAATACCTCCGTGTGACTCTAAACAAGTAAGTGAAAGATCTGTATGACAAGAACTGCAAGTCTCTGAAGAAAAAAATCGAAGAAGATCTCAGAAGAGGGAAAGACCTCCAGTGCTCATTGATCTACAGGATTAACATAGTAAAAATGGCCATTTTACCTAAAGCAATCTACAGATCCAATGCAATCCTCATCAAAATTCCAAGTCAATTCTTCACAGAGATAGAAAGAGCAATTCTCATTATCTTCAATAACAAAAAACCCAGGATAGCAAAAACTATTCTCTACAGTAAAAAAACTTCGGGGGAATCATCATACCCGATCTCAAGCTATATTACAGAGAAATACTGATAAAAACTACATGGCATTGGTACAGAGACAGAGAGGTAGATCAGTAGAACAGAATAGAAGACCCAGAAGTGAACCCATACACCTATGGTCACTTGATCTTTGACAAATGATCTAAAACCATCCAGTGGAAAAATGACAGCATTTTCTGATTCAACTGGAGGTTAGCACATAGAGGAATGCAAATCAATCCATTCTTATCTCCTTGTACAAAGCTTAAAGACCACCATGTTAAACCAGATACACTGCATCTAATAGAAGAGAAAGTGGGGAAGAACCTGTAGCACATGGGCATAGGGGAAAATTTCCAAAACAGAACACCAAAGGCTTATGCTCTAAGATCAAGAATCGACAAATGAGAGCTCATAAAATTGCAAAGCTTCTGTTAGGCAAAGGGCACTGTCATTAGGACAAAATGGTGACTAACAGATTGGGAAAGAAATCTTTACCAATCCTACATCTGATAAGGCTAACATGTAATATATACAAAGAACTCAAGAAGTTAGACTCCAGAGAACCAAATAATCCTATTAAAAATGGGTACAGAGCTAAGCAAAAACTTGTGAACTGCGGACTATTGAATGGCCAAGAAGTTCGTACAGAAATATTCAACATCCTTAGTCATCAGGGAAATGCAAATCAATACCACCCTGAGATTCTACCTCACACCAGTCAGAATGGCTAAGATCAAAACCTCAGGTGACAGCAGATTCTGTCAAGAATGTGGAGAAAGAGGAGCGCTCCTCCATTGTTGGTGGGATTGCAAGATGGTACAACAAATCTGTAGGTCAGTCTGGAAGCTCCTCAGAAAACTGGGCATAAGACTACTTGAGGACCTAACTACACCACTTCTGGGCATATACCCAAAAGATGCTCCAACATATAACAAGGACACATGCTCTACTATGTTCATAGCAATCTTATGGATAATAGCCAGAAGCTGGAACAAATCCAGCTGTCCTTCAACAGAGGATACAGAAAACGTGGTATATTTATCCAGATATTAAAAACAATGACTACATAAAATTCTTTGTCAAATGGATCAAACTAGAAAAGAATATCATCGTTAGTGAGGTAACGCAGTCACAAAACACCCATGGCATGTACTCACTGATAAGTGGATATTAGTCCAAAATCTCAGAATACCTAAGTAACAATTCACAGACCATATGAAGCTCAATAGAAGGAATACCAAAATGTGGATGCTTCACTCCTTCTTAGAAGGGAGAACAAAATACTCACAGGAGGAAATACAGGAACAAAGAGTGGAGCAGTGCCTGAAGGAATTGTCATCCAGAGACTGCCCCACCTGGGGATCTGTCCCATATGCAGCCACAAATTTCAATCACTATTGCTGATGCCAAGAAGTCCTTCCTGACAGGAGCCTCATATAGATGTCTCCTAAGAGTCTCTACCAGAGCCTCACTGATACAGATGAGATGCTTGCAGCTACCAATTGGACTGAGCATGAGGACCCAAATGGAGGAGCTAAAGAAAGGACTCAAGGAGCTGAAGGGAATTGCAACCCCATAGGAAGAACAACAATGTCAACAAACCAGAAACCCTAGAGTTCCCAGGGACTAAACCACCAACCAAAGAGTATGTATGGAAGGACCCATGGCTCCCGTCACATGTAGCAGAAGACGACATTGTCTGGCATCAATAGGAAGAAAAGCTCTTGGTCCTGTGAAGTCTTGTTTCCCCAGTGTAGGGGAATGCCAGGGTGTTGAAGTAGGAGTGGGTGAGTGGGAATGGGAGGATCTTCATAGAAGCAGTGGGAGGGGGAGGGGCATGGAAGAGGGTGGTAAGGGGATAGTATTTGAAATGTAAATACATAAAATATCCAGTAAAAATAAATACATTTTTAAAAAAGTCCTGTTGTTGTCAGCACAGACATAGGAGTAGTAAGTTGGAACTATAGCTGTTTTGAAGTAATCCTCAACTCAAAAGCAGCTTTCTGTGCTCTTCACTTCCCAGACAACTATCCGATTTTGCACGCACTCATACAAAGCTTTGCTTGGAGCAGAGTAATAAATATGTGTTCTTGGACGAATAATAATTTTAACTATTAGGACAGCACAATCTGTACCCATGATTTTTTTAAGTCCCTAATGCTTTCAGTTGATTTAAACTGGAGAACCTGGACGTATAAGCATTTATCTTTAATCCCTCAGGATACACAACTCCAATAAAGAAATAGCTTGGATCCTGCTTCCAAAAGCCCTTGGGAAACGAGCACCTGCAGCCCCGAGTGCCTCGCTCCTCCTTTGGCACTGTTTTGCTTTACTGAGTACACTCACAGCCTGTTTGTTCTGCACTAGGGATTGGAGGTGTGAGGATTGTGTCAGATATATATGTGTAACACAGTAAATTGTATTGATAACTCTTGGGTGAGAGGCCTTAGGGCTTCTGTGTTTGGCTATAATGAGAACAAGATATAGAAACAGAACTGTCTTTGTTTTGTCCACTCATGTCAAATTTGTGTAACCTAATGTTTTTAAGATGGTGCCATGTCTTTCTTTAGAGCAAAGAGTGAGCAAATTTTGTTGCTTACTTTGTAGGAGTGACTGTGCTTTAACCTTTAGGAAGCCTCTGTTGGCTTAGGTTGAGTCTGCTAGTCAACACTGGTAAATGGAGGAGTTCGAGAAAGGACTGAAGGAACTGAAGGGGCTTGCAACCCCATAAGAACAACAACAATATCAACCAACCAGACGCCACAGAGCTCCCAGGGACTAAACCACCATCCCAATAGTACACTAGGATAAACCTGTACCTCCAGTCACAAGTGTAGCAGAGGATGGTCTCGTTGGGCATCAGTGGGAGGAGAGGCCCTTCGTCCTACCAAGGCTCAATGCCCCAGTGTAGGGGATGTCACCAGGGAGATGGGGGGTGGGTGAGTTGGCGGGTGAGTGGGGGAGCACCCTTACAGAAGCAGGGTGAGGGGAGATGGGATAGTGTGTTTCTGGAGGGGAAACTGGGAAATGGGAAAATATTTAAAATATAAATAAAAAATTTTCCTATAAAAATGCCAAATATGGTTTTAAAAAAGAAAGAAAGAAAAATTCCCCATAAAAAAAAAGCCTGGTAAAGAAATATTCACTGAGCCCGAGCCTTCAGCAGGACTCATATCGATGGTTGTTTGCTATAAAGCAGGGACGAAAAGTCACTCAGCAATGCAGAAAGTACATGTTCTGGTGAGGAATCCGCTACCTAGAGCTATTGAATGTGCTTCTTCAAGGTAATTGTCTAGCAGATGACAGGCAGTCTGAATGTGACCAGAATACTTGCTTTCTTGCTTCTCATTGCTTACAGATGCCAGTGAGCAGAGACAGCAATGGAATCTTCAAAACTGTGCTTTATTCAATAGGCCAGACAATGGATGAACATCCTAAATACCTGTTTTCTAATTTATCTCCATTTTGCAGATCCTATAGGAAGAAGTAGGGTAGAGACAAAGGAAGTCAATCAAGCTAAGGCTTGCCCCTCTAGTAGTGTGATATGTGATAATGCTCTGCTACTGTATAAAATACCACAACTAAAAGCAAACAATAAGGGAAACTTTACTTCGGCATATGGTTCTAGAGGGATACAAGTCAACCATGGTGGGAAGGCATGGCAGCAAGCAGAAGGCACTGAGACAGGAACAAAAAAGTGGTTGGTTGCATCTGGTTGGCACACCAGGAAAGAGAGTGAACTGGAAATTGGGTAAGGTTATGAATTCTCAGAGCCCACTTTTACTTTTGTACTCCCTTAAGCAAGGTTGCATCGTCTACAAATTCCATAGTCTCCCTATATGGTACCATTAACTTTGGACCAGATAGTCAAGAACCTAAGCCTATGTGGGATGTTTCTCATGGAAACCACTAAAAATGCCTACCACATTTCTTGAGACTTGCAATGTCTTGCTTCTTTCATTAGCATCCCTTGCAACCTTCCTTCACTCTGAGGCATCTGGATTCATGTTCTTCTTGTATTGCCCTGGTAGGCTAATTTCTGTTGGTGTCAAACTTCTATTCCTCTAGGGGCATCTGGGCTAGGAAAGTATAAGGCAGAACAAAGAGAACTTTCCTAATGTATAAGAGTTAAGTTAGTAATAGCATGTACGTGCTGATTTTTTTAATAATGTGAAGTACAAGTATTTCTTTATAACATGTAGTATAAAAATTTCACTCATCCCATATTACATTTTTACTTGAGGGTAAACCCAGAATTCTTACCTGAACTGCTATTTCATTCTATCTGATCTTAAATCCAGCTCCCTCTCTTCCTTAATTATCCTTATTAATAAGGTATTGGCTATGTGCAGTTGTGAACAAAGGCCATTCCATTGATAACTGAGTTTCGTGATGGGCAAATAGCATAATTTACCTGTAAGTTCTTGCATTTTATCTCCCAAGTGTCTCTATACTTGCACCCTGATTTTAACTGTTTCGTATCATCTTGCGCTCATTTGATTGTATGGAACATTGGGAGGGCATCATGATCTATGCATTCAAGCTTAAAAATGACACTTTATGTACAACATGGACATTTTTATGATACAGTGTATACTATGTGCAATATGTAATATTATGAAACAGAATGCCAGAGCAAGTTAGATATGCTGATGAATTTGACTTGGTATTTCAGTGGGGATAGTTTTTGTATTTGTATATGTGAGGAAATTTTGCAGTTTGCCTGAGTAGCCTTCAGTAAATTTTGGTATCAGGATAACGCAAGCTTTATACAAATAAGTTAGGAGTTTTGCTCTCTCTGCAGTTCTTAGAAGCTATCCTACAGAGTTTGTATTATTTCTTCCTATTTTTAGAATCACTTTGCAATGAAAGAACTTTTAAAACACAAAACGTTATCCATAACTCCAATTTGTGTGCTAGTCATATGTGTCTTCTGATGGTGTCTTCCAGAATAAATTTTGTATTACTATGTCTTTGGAATGAAGTGTCTATTTCATCCAATTTGTCTAGTTTTTGAGAATGACAGTCTATTGTGCTTATAGTGCATAACTGTTGGGTATGTAGAGTATATGAAACTGTCTGATTAGTACCATTGATTGACCTCTGAGGCCAAGTGTGTCCAAATTCCATGCTTCTCTGAAGTGTGTGGAACTGGATTTCCTTTCCTCATGGGTGTGGGCTTAGGTATCTCTGAAGGTATCACTTGAGACCAGTCATCTAGTGACCCAAGAGGTTGAACTTCTACTGCATTCTTGGGGGTAGTTCCAATTTACAAGGGGGTTGTGAAGTGTCCTGGTTACTCTGCTCAGATGTTTTCTGTCAGAAGCACAGAAGTATGTACCTGTGATGTGTTCATTGGTCATGGTAAGCCTTCCTCCCGTTCTATGTTTCTACTCACACCTGGAGGTGCAGATGACACTGTTGTCCTCCCAATGTGGGAACAGAATGGATTCCTTTGGCAGAACTGTGAATACTAGGAACATAGTTGTCAGTCATCAGTTCCTTTTGTTCCCATAGAAGCCATGTGCCCCCAAAAGCTTCTTTGTTACATGTTCCTGTTAACTTGAGGGAAATGTGGTGTGGTCAAGTCTAATTAGTCTTCTGCTTCTAATTTAGTTCACAGTCAGTTCTGTAGACTTTCCAGAAGTCTCAGGATTGTTTTAAACAGCAGAGGTTTTCAAAGTGCATCTGTGAAGTGTGAATAATGACTGGTTAAATGTTCTGTAAGGGAATAGGAGCCTAAGACCACTCATTCTTCCATTGTGCTGATGTGGAACTGTTTGGTACTCATGTCCTATACCAGAACTGCTTCTCTCCTTCATACTTTCTGTCCCTTTGATTTCATGTTACATTTGATATTTTTCAGTTAATTTCCTTCTTTTTTAAAAGACTTATTTATTTATTTATTTATTTATTTATTTATTTATTTATTTATTTATTTATTATAAATATACTGTAGCTGTCTTTGGACATAGCAGAAGAGGGCATCAGATTTTATTACAGATGGTTGTGAGCCACCATGTGGTTGCTGGAATTTAACGCTGGACCTTCGGAAGAATACTCAGTGCTCTTAACTACTAAGCCATCTCTCCAGCCCAGTTAATTTCCTTCTTATTTTACCTCTCTTCAATCATATACAGTCGGCTAATTAACTCCTTTGAGTTTTGAATTTCAATATATATATAACTCCAATATAATACAGACACACACAGACACATAGACACAGACACACACAGATACACACACACACACACACACACAAATACACTACACACAAACTGACAGATGAGACAGCCTTTTTTTGCAGGTGAAGAGGGACATTCACAAAGATCGTGAAGACATTTCACGAAGGAATCCATTGCAGAGAGCAGAAGGTGCCAGTCAGACTGACAGTAAGGAATGCTCTGCAAAATGAGATCTTATGGCCTTCTCTCTCATCTTGTTAAAGTCTGAGTTCCACTGCACACCTTGGTACAAATAGAAAAACATTTTCTGCCTGTAGAAGACTTTTCATCCAGATGAGACTTTCTAACTTCAGTCTTCTTAGCTTTCCACATCTAACCTCTTCCCTCAACAGTCACTGGAGCCCTCCACTTAGGGATGACTTCACATCTGTCCTGCTGGCAGGGGACTCTGAAACACAGTCAGAAAACAAGGCCATCTGTTCTGGGGACAGCAGCTTGAAACTTTAGTGCAATTTGAATCTGAATATCCTGGAAAAATGCCCTAGAAATAACCCATAAATAGTTTCCAACAGTGCTGAAGTCACATGAGTACAAGTCTTTCAAGTCCCAAATGTACAACTAATGCCCACTCTGGCTTTACAGCATGGTCTTCCTTGACTCTCTTTGAAAGTCAGCATAGTGTTACCATTGTTTCTTTCGGAAGAAGGTGATATATCCAGACTTGAACATATGGGGTAACTGTGCCTCTCGTTTACAAATTCATCCTCCCAAAGTCTGAAAACTTGAAAGCCAATGTCTTGGCAGCCTTTCAGCTAGACTCTGAGGCATCAGCCTAAGTGGATCTCAATTTGAATGCAAAGTTATAAATCTAATGGAAAAGACTCTTTGTACATATTTTAAATCATGTCTTGTCCACTGAAGGCCAGCTGAGGTATTAGAATGGAGTACCCTGTCTCTCTGTGTTCAGTGTCTAGGTGTTCTTTTTCCACGGAGAAGGAAACATATTCTCTGTATGCATGCCTGGGCATGTCGGAGACTATAATGCAGACACACAGGCAGAACTCCACTTAATACCTCAAGGGTTTAAAATGGCATTGCAATGTTTGCTTATAATTGGTCTTTCTTTTGACCCAGTAAAATCTCTATGAATGCCTTGTGGTCTTCACATTCTAATTCTCTAACATGTCCTTGACATTCTAGTTAAGGCAATGTGTTTTTTTTTTAATTAAAATATAAGTATAGCACTCATTTAATCACAAAGACTGCATCCTCAAGTTTTATGGCCCATAATTAAATCCAAGGTGCAATTCAAACTTCAATATTCCCATCTCTAGTTCACGTTGCTTTTTCTTTCTACACTTTCCAGAGAAAATGCTCGGAGCTCACCATGCATTTGTGACTGGGCTATATTCATTCTTATTCTTGGAATAATATTTCATCTTTTTTATTTATAGACAATGTCTAATTCAACTTTCAAGTTCACATTTCAATATTTCTTCTTTTCAATGCCTTGGGAGTCTGTTTGGGGGCCATTCTTGTAATATTTTTGGAAGAAAAGTTCAACTCATCCCATTGAGACCTCCAGAGGCAGGGTAAATCTGCACCTTTAAAGATGAATTTCACTTACATGGAGTAGACAGCCTTTATCAGTCAGAGTTGGGGTGCTACCAAATACAAGTGAGCATTTGTAGTGTTAGGGATCAAATCCAGGATCTCGTGTATTCCAAGCAAATGGAATTTAAAAGGGCATAGTCCTGGCCAAGATGACACATTTCAAAGATTGGTATTCTGTAGCCACTCTCCTGGATCCAAACATGAGGGAACTTCTGGGGTTCCCCAGAGCCTAACATGAACTTACTTCTATAGCACTTGCTATCAATACTGGTGACCTAAGTTCAATTCATAGGACCATATCTGTTATGTAGTATACTTTCTTTTTATATTGGTTATTTTATTTACATTTCAAATGTTATTTATTCCCCTGACCAATTAAAGCCCTATCCCTTCCACAATTCCCCTGCTTCTATAAGGGTGCTCCTTCACCCACCCACCCCCTCTCACTTCAGCACCCTAGCATTCTCCTATGCTGTGTTATCAAGCCTCCACAGGACCAAGGGGCTTCTCTCCCATTGATACTAGATAAGGTAATCCTCTGCTATATATGCATCTGGAGTCATGGGTCCCTCCATGAACATTCTGGTTGGTGGTTTAGTCCCTGGGAGCTTTGGGGTGGGGAGGGGGATCTGTTTGGTTTTATCAGTTTCTCTGTTGTTGGCCACTTATCTTTCATAATTTAACTATTGTGAATAGTGCTGCAATAAATACTCATGTGTAATTATATTTGTGATGTTAATATGGAATCCTTCAGATAAATATCCAGGAGTGGTTCAGTTGGGTCATATGGTAGTTGTAGTATCAATTTAATTTTTGAGACATCCACATAATGATTTCCATAATGGAAAGATTAGCTTGTATTTCTACCCACAGTGTAGAAGAGCTCACTTTTTCCCATATCATTTCCTTTTGCTCTTATTTTACGTGTGTGTGACTTTTTTGTTGTTGTTTTGTTCTGTATGTGTATATGTGAATGTTGTGTGGTGTGTGTGTGTGTGTGTGTGTGTGTCCATGTGTAAAATTAATCACTGTTTCTATATCTTTTTTTTTTTTTTCTTTTTTTTTTTTTTATTTTTTCTTTTTTTTTTTATTAATTTGAGTATTTCTTATATACATTTTGAGTGTTATTCCCTTTCCCGGTTTCCGGGCAAACATCCCCCTCCCCCCTCCCCTTCCTTATGGGTGTTCCCCTCCCAACCCTCCCACCATTGCCGCCCTCCCCCCATAGACTAGTTCACTGGGGGTTCAGTCTTAGCAGGACCCAGGGCTTCCCCTTCCATTGGTGCTCTTACTAGGATATTCATTGCTACCTATGGGGTCAGAGTCCAGGGTCAGTCCATGTATAGTCTTTAGGTAGTGGCTTAGTCCCTGGAAGCTCTGGTTGCTTGGCATTGTTGTACTTTTGGGGTCTCGAGCCCCTTCAAGCTCTTCCAGTTCTTTCTCTGATTCCTTCAATAGGGGACCTATTCTCAGTTCAGTGGTTTGCTGCTGGCATTCGCCTCTGTATTTGCTGTATTCTGGCTGTGTCTCTCAGGAGCGATCTACATCCGGCTCCTGTCGGTCTGCACTTCTTTGCTTCATCCATCTAGTCCAATTGGGTGGCTGTATATGTATGGGCCAAATGTGGGACAGGCTCTGAATGGGTGTTCCTTCAGTCTCTGTTTTAATCTTTGCCTCTCCCTTCCCTGCCAAGGGTATTCTTTTTCCTCATTTAAAGAAGGAGTGAAGCATTCACATTTTGATCATCCGTCTTGAGTTTCGTTTGTTCTAGGGATCTAGGGTAATTCAAGCATTTGGGCTAATAGCCACTTATCAATGAGTGCATACCATGTATGTCTTTCTGTGATTGGGTTAGTTCACTCAGGATGATATTTTCCAGTTCCAACCATTTGCCTACGAATTTCATAAACTCGTTGTTTTTGATAGCTGAGTAGTATTCCATTGTGTAGATGTACCACATTTTCTGTATCCATTCCTCTGTTGAAGGGCATCTGGGTTCTTTCCATTTTCTGGCTATTATAAATAAGGCTGCGATGAACATAGTGGAGCACGTGTCTCTTTTATATGTTGAGGCATCTTTTGGGTATATGCCCAAGAGAGGTATAGCTGGATCCTCAGGCAGTTCAATGTCCAATTTTCTGAGGAACCTCCAGACTGATTTCCAGAATGGTTTTACCAGTCTGCAATCCCACCAACAATGGAGGAGTGTTCCTCTTTCTCCACAACCTCGCCAGCATCTGCTGTCACCTGAGTTTTTGATCTTAGCCATTCTCACTGGTGTGAGGTGAAATCTCAGGGTTGTTTTGATTTGCATTTCCCTTATGACTAAAGATGTTGAACATTTCTTTAGGTGTTTCTCAGCCATTCGGCATTCCTCAGCTGTGAATTCTTTGTTTAGCTCTGAACCCCATTTTTTAATAGGGTTATTTGTTTCCCTGCGGTCTAACTTCTTGAGTTCTTTGTATATTTTGGATATAAGGCCTCTATCTGTTGTAGGGTTGGTAAAGATCTTTTCCCAATCTGTTGGTTGCCGTTTTGTCCTAACCACAGTGTCCTTTGCCTTACAGAAGCTTTGCAGTTTTATGAGATCCCATTTGTCAATTCTTGATCTTAGAGCATAAGCCATTGGTGTTTTGTTCAGGAAATTTTTTCCAGTGCCCATGTGTTCCAGATGCTTCCCTAGTTTTTCTTCTATTAGTTTGAGTGTGTCTGGTTTGATGTGGAGGTCCTTGATCCACTTCGACTTAAGCTTTGTACAGGGTGATAAGCATGGATCGATCTGCATTCTTCTACATGTTGCCCTCCAGTTGAACCAGCACCATTTGCTGAAAATGCTATCTTTTTTCCATTGGATGGTTTTGGCTCCTTTGTCAAAAATCAAGTGACCATAGGTGTGTGGGTTCATTTCTGGGTCTTCAGTTCTATTCCATTGGTCTATCTGTCTGTCTCTGTACCAATACCATGCAGTTTTTATCACTATTGCTCTGTAATACTGCTTGAGTTCAGGGATAGTGATTCCCCCTGAAGTCCTTTTATTGTTGAGGATAGCTTTAGCTATCCTGGGTTTTTTGTTATTCCAGATGAATTTGCAAATTGTTCTGTCTAACTCTTTGAAGAATTGGATTGGTATTTTGATGGGGATTGCATTGAATCTGTAGATTGCTTTTGGTAAAATGGCCATTTTTACTATATTAATCCTGCCAATCCATGAGCATGGGAGATCTTTCCATCTTCTGAGGTCTTCTTCAATTTCTTTCTTCAGTGTCTTGAAGTTCTTATTGTACAGATCTTTTACTTGCTTGGTTAAAGTCACACCGAGGTACTTTATATTATTTGGGTCTATTATGAAGGGTGTCGTTTCCCTAATTTCTTTCTCGGCTTGTTTCTCTTTTGTATAGAGGAAGGCAACTGATTTATTTGAGTTAATTTTATACCCAGCCACTTTGCTGAAGTTGTTTATCAGCTTTAGTAGTTCTCTGGTGGAACTTTTGGGATCACTTAAATATACTATCATATCATCTGCAAATAGTGATATTTTGACCTCTTCTTTTCCGATCTGTATCCCTTTGATCTCCTTTTGTTGTCTGATTGCTCTGGCTAGAACTTCAAGAACTATATTGAATAAGTAGGGAGAGAGTGGGCAGCCTTGTCTAGTCCCTGATTTTAGTGGGATTGCTTCAAGTTTCTCTCCATTTAGTTTAATGTTACCAACTGGTTTGCTGTATATGGCTTTTACTATGTTTAGGTATGGGCCTTGAATTCCTATTCTTTCCAGGACTTTTATCATGAAGGGGTGTTGAATTTTGTCAAATGCTTTCTCAGCATCTAATGAAATGATCATGTGGTTCTGTTCTTTCAGTTTGTTTATATAATGGATCACGTTGATGGTTTTCCGTATATTAAACCATCCCTGCATGCCTGGGATGAAGCCTACTTGATCATGGTGGATGATTGTTTTGATGTGCTCTTGAATTCGGTTTGCCAGAATTTTATTGAGTATTTTTGCGTCGATATTCATAAGGGAAATTGGTCTGAAGTTCTCTTTCTTTGTTGTGTCTTTGTGTGGTTTAGGTATAAGAGTAATTGTAGATTCGTAGAAGGAATTTGGTAGGGCTCCATCTGTTTCAATTTTGTGGAATAGTTTGGATAATATTGGTATGAGGTCTTCTATGAAGGTTTGATAGAATTCTGCACTAAACCCATCTGGACCTGGGCTCTTTTTGGTTGGGAGACCTTTAATGACTGCTTCTATTTCCTTAGGAGTTATGGGGTTGTTTAACTGGTTTATCTGTTCCTGATTTAACTTTGATACCTGGTATCTGTCTAGGAAATTGTCCATTTCCTGAAGATTTTCAAATTTTGTTGAATATAGGTTTTTATAGTAAGATCTGATGATTTTTTGAATTTCCTCTGAATCTGTAGTTATGTCTCCCTTTTCATTTCTGATTTTGTTAATTTGGACGCACTCTCTGTGTCCTCTCGTTAGTCTGGCTAAGGGTTTATCTATCTTGTTGATTTTCTCAAAGAACCAACTTTTGGTCCTGTTGATTCTTTCTATGGTCCTTTTTGTTTCTACTTGGTTGATTTCAGCTCTGAGTTTGATTATTTCCTGCCTTCTACTCCTCCTGGGTGTATTTGCTTCTTTTTGTTCTAGAGCTTTTAGGTGTGCTGTCAAGCTGCTGACATATGCTCTTTACTGTTTCTTTCTGCAGGCACTCAGCGCTATGAGTTTTCCTCTTAGCACAGCTTTCATTGTGTCCCATAAGTTTGAGTATGTTGTATCTTCATTTTCATTAAATTCTAAAAAGTTTTTAATTTCTTTCTTTATTTCTTCCTTGACCAGGTTATCATTGAGTAGAGCATTGTTCAATTTCCACGTATATGTGGGCGTTCTTCCCTTATTGTTATTGAAGACCAGTTTTAGGCCGTGGTGGTCCGATAGCACGCATGGGATTATTTCTATCTTTCTGTACCTGTTGAGGCCCGTTTTTTGACCAATTATATGGTCAATTTTGGAGAAAGTACCATGAGGAGCTGAGAAGAAGGTATATCCTTTTGCTTTAGGATAGAATGTTCTATAAATATCCGTTAAGTCCATTTGGCTCATGACTTCTCTTAGTCTGTCGACATCACTGTTTAATTTCTGTTTCCATGATCTGTCCATTGATGAGAGTGGGGTGTTGAAATCTCCCACTATTATTGTGTGAGGTGCAATGTGTGTTTTGAGCTTTAGTAAGGTTTCTTTTACGTATGTAGGTGCCCTTGTATTTGGGGCATAGATATTTAGGATTGAGAGTTCATCTTGGTGGATTTTTCCTTTGATGAATATGAAGTGTCCTTCCTTATCTTTTTTGATGACTTTTAGTTGGAAATTGATTTTATTTGATATTAGAATGGCTACTCCAGCTTGCTTCTTCTGACCATTTGCTTGGAAAGTTGTTTTCCAGCCTTTCACTCTGAGGTAGTGTCTGTCTTTGTCTCTGAGGTGTGTTTCCTGTAGGCAGCAGAATGCAGGGTCCTCGTTGCGTATCCAGTTTGTTAATCTATGTCTTTTTATTGGGGAGTTGAGGCCATTGATATTGAGAGATATTAAGGAATAGTGATTATTGTTTCCCTTTATATTCATATTTGGATGTGAGGTTATGTTTGTGTGCTTTCATTCTCTTTGTTTTGTTGCCAAGACGATTAGTTTCTTGCTTCTTCTAGGGTATAGCTTGCCTCCTTATGTTGGGCTTTACCATTTATTATCCTTTGTAGTGCTGGATTTGTAGAAAGATATTGTGTAAATTTGGTTTTGTCATGGAATATCTTGGTTTCTCCATCAATGTTAATTGAGAGTTTTGCTGGATACAGTAACCTGGGCTGGCATTTGTGTTCTCTTAGGGTCTGTATGACATCAGTCCAGGATCTTCTGGCCTTCATAGTTTCTGGCGAGAAGTCTGGTGTGATTCTGATAGGTCTCCCTTTATATGTTACTTGACCTTTTTCCCTTACTGCTTTTAATATTCTTTCTTTATTTTGTGCGTTTGGTGTTTTGACAATTATGTGACGGGAGGTGTTTCTTTTCTGGTCCAATCTATTTGGAGTTCTGTAGGCTTCTTGTATGCCTATGGGTATCTCTTTTTTTAGGTTAGGGAAGTTTTCTTCTATGATTTTGTTGAAGATATTTACTGGTCCTTTGAGCTGGGAGTCTTCACTCTCTTCTATACCTATTATCCTTAGGTTTGATCTTCTCATTGAGTCCTGGATTTCCTGTATGTTTTGGACCAGTAGCTTTTTCCGCTTTACATTATCTTTGACAGTTGAGTCAATGATTTCTATGGAATCTTCTGCTCCTGAGATTCTCTCTTCCATCTCTTGTATTCTGTTGGTGAAGCTTGTATCTACAGCTCCTTGTCTCTTCTTTTGGTTTTCTATATCCAGGGTTGTTTCCATGTGTTCTTTCTTGATTGCTTCTATTTCCATTTTTAATTCCTTCATCTGTTTGATTGTGTTTTCCTGGAATTCTTTCAGGGATTTTTGCCATTCCTCTCTGTAGGCCTCTACTTGTTTATTAATGATTTCCTGTGTTTCCCTAAGTGTGTTCATGTCTTTTTTGAAGTCCTCCAGCATCATGATCAAATATGATTTTGAAACTAGATCTTGCTTTTCTGGTGTGTTTGGATATTCCATGTTTGTTTTGGCGGGAGAATTGGGCTCCGATGATGGCATGCAGTCTTGGTTTCTGTTGCTTGGGTTCCTGCGCTTGCCTCTCGCCATCAGATTATCTCTAGTGTTACTTTGTTCTGCTATTTCTGACAGTGGCTAGACTGACCTATAAGCCTGTGTGTCAGGAGTGCTGTAGACCTGTTTTCCTCTCTTTCAGTCAGTTATGGGGACAGTGTGTTCTGCTTTCCGGCGTGTAGTTTTTCCTCTCTACAGGTCTTCAGCTGTTCCTGTGGGCCTGTGTCTTGAGTTCACCAGGCAGCTTTCTTGCAGCAGAAAATTTGGTCTTACCTGTGGTCCCGAGGCTCAGGTTCGCTCGTGGGGTGCTGCCCAGGGGCTCTCTGCAGCGGCAGCAACCTGGAAGACCTGTGCCGCCCCTTCCGGGAGCTTCAGTGCACCAGGGTTCCAGATGGTCTTTGGCTTTTTCCTCTGGCGTCCGAGATGTGTGTGCAGGGAGCAGTCTCTTCTGGTTTCCCAGGCTTGTCTGCCTCTCTGAAGGTTTAGCTCTCCCTCCCACGGGATTTGGGTGCAGAGAACTGTTTATCCGGTCTGTTTCTTTCAGGTTCCGGCGGTGTCTCAGGCGCAGAAGTCCTGCCGCTCCTGGGCCCTCCCCCACGGGAGCCCAGAGGCCTTATACAGTTTCCTCTTGGGCCAGGGATGTGGGCAGGGGTGAGCAGTGTTGGTGGTCTCTTCCGCTCTGCAGCCTCAGGAGTGCCCACCTGACCAGGCGGTTGGGTCTCTCTCTCACCGGGTCTGGGAGCAGAGAGCTGCTGCGGGCCGGGATCCGCGGGTGTGGGACTTCCGGTAAACACAGAACGTGCCCGGTTCTAGAGAAATTCTGCTTCCGTGTGTCCCAAGCTCACCAGGCAGCTTTCTTGCAGCAGAAAATTTGGTCTTACCTGTGGTCCCGAGGCTCAAGTTCGCTCGTGGGGTGCTGCCCAGGGGCTCTCTGCAGCGGCAGCAACCTGGAAGACCTGTGCCGCCCCTTCCGGGAGCTTCAGTGCACCAGGGTTCCAGATGGTCTTTGGCTTTTTCCTCTGGCGTCCGAGATGTGTGTGCAGGGAGCAGTCTCTTCTGGTTTCCCAGGCCTGTCTGCCTTTCTGAAGGTTTAGCTCTCCCTCCCACGGGATTTGGGTGCAGAGAACTGTTTATCCGGTCTGTTTCCTTCAGGTTCCGGCAGTGTCTCAGGCGCAGGGGTCCTGCCGCTCCTCTGTTTCTATATCTTAACTGTACAAGTGTAGGATGATGTTATTATGCAGGTAAAGGCAGGTAAAAGATAGAATGAGGACTGTCATTGAACAAGAAGGAAGGAGGGGTGGGAGAAAAGTTTTAGAAAGGAGGAAGAAATGGGAAAGAGCAGAGCAAAGCAGCTGAGAGAACATGGAGGCAGATATTAAGCTTCCTCTCTGGACATTTACAGGTTGTTATGAATATTCTTAAGGGATGGATTTGTACAAGGCTTTGTATTTCTAGGTGGACAATTATATATTATCAATTGAATCAGAGGTTATTGTGTTGTGTGTTCTTTCCTGTTGTGATTTAATTGAATTTAAGAGAGTTTGTGGTGGCTGGAGACACTGGGCTGCCCACGGAATTGTGATGTGTGTGTCTGACATGGTGGCGACCTGCCTTGGGAACTAGACAGGTAAACAGATTTTTGCCAGGCTCAGACAGTAGCTATCAGCAGTGTGATATGGGATGGAGCAGAGTGGGTGAGATGCTTTGCTGACTGAGATGAAGACATACAACAGATGTCATGGGGCACTCTGTTGCCAGATCTAGTGCGGAGTAAAAGACAGCATTTTTTATTTAATTTTACCACAACATACAAGCAGTCTCAGAAGATCTTAATTCTCTCAGCTCTCTTCCAACCTCAGGAAACTTTGCACTGTTTCTTAACAGCTCTCAGTTCTTATATATTCTTCTTGCTGGTTGAACAAATTTTCTATTGAGCTTTTCATTCATATGCTCTCCCTGTTTCTTACTCCTTCTGGGAACTTCCACTTTTTCTTTTTAATATGTTTTAAATGCTTATATTTATTTACTGGAGGTATGTGTGTCAGGGTAAGTAAATAGAGGTCAGATGACTAATTGCTGGAGTTGGTTGTGATTATTTTCTTCAACCATGTAATTCCTGTGGATTGAATTTAGGTCATCAGGACTGAAAGCAAGTGCATTTACCATTGAGGCATTTTGCCAGTCCCCAGTTTTCTTTTTCTTGATATATCCTCTTTAGTGATTCTCTTGGAAAGTACTGTGGCAGGTGAATAGGTGCGGCCCCCATATTTTCCTGTGTTAGAATGCTTGGGACACAGAGAGTGGCACGTGAGTGTGACACTGTGGGGTGGGCTTTGTGTGTTTCTTATGCTCAAGCTCTGCCCAGTATGGATTTCAGTCTCCTCCTAGTTACCTTCTGGTCAAGATGTAGAAAACTCAAGCTCCTTGAGCACCATGTCTATCTGCCTGCTGCCATGTTTCCTCCCATGATGATAATGGATCAAACCTCTAAAACTATACACCAGCCCCAATTAAATTTTGCCCTTTATAGTAAATCCCATGATCATGATGTTGTTTCACAGCAATGGAAATCCTAAGACAAGGACCTATTCAGTTTATATCATCTTCACCTTCCTTATCCAAATTCTTTGTTTTCTTCACTCTTGAATGATGAGTTGATGGCTTATTGGAATAATTCTAGTTTAGAAAAATGATGATTTTTCAGCTTACAGATAAAAAATTTGTCCTTATTCATGTGGTATTGGAAGAAGTTTTAGCTGGGATCAGTTCCTTATGAAGGTCTCAAGTGGACTTCATGTTATAACATTCCACATTACCAAGAAATGAGCTCCCCAGTTCTGGGGTGGGACCTTCATAATATCACACTATCTTCCTGAGCCAAATGATCTTCTTTAGTAAAGGAATAAAGCAGAGGAGGAAACAGTTAAAAAAAAACGCTTTATTGACATTAAAATCTAAGTTCATGGAACTCAGCCAAAGTCTTTAGCGCTGGCTAAATATCCCAACTTTTATTATTTTGGAAAGTGAAATACCACACTCCTCCATTTCTGATACCTCTGCCAGCCATTGAAGTCATGCTAGGATTGGCCGTTTTTATTATTACTTCACAGAGAGTTGGTTCATTCTGAAGGGAATGTGAATAAAATGAGAACAGAAGCCCCATTAAGTAAAACGGGTTGAATCTTCAAGAGAAGATGAGCCACTAACAGCTAAAACCTGGACAAGCTCAGCAAATTGAGCAAACTGTTGCATCCAACTCAGAAAATTTCCTTGGAAGCCAATGAATCCTGGTACCTCATTATGACTGTAGAGAAGAGTGAGAGGAAGCATTTCCTCTAATAGTGGACAATAGTGTCCAAACTAAGTACTAAGACAATGGATGTCACTTTCTGACTTACTCAGGGTTGATGCTGTCTCTAAATTAAGTGAATAACAACTATGAATATTTATTGATGTTTTAACATACAGATTCTAGTTTCCATCTGTAAAGAGGATGTGAAATCACTTATGCAAGAAGAAATATTGTTCTAAAAATACAAATTAAGATGACTGTCAATTAGTAAGAATTAATAAATCTACATATATTCCAATACCTGATAGGACATAGAGTAACATGAAGCTCTTTTCTACTTCAGAGGTTTTGAGAAAGTACTTTTTATGATTTTCTCCCTGTCCTCTAGGACTTAAATATTCAAAACTATATAAAATGCTGTGCTAGAAATATAAACTTACCTAGGATTTTCCCATTTAAAAAAATGAGAACTGAAACTCAAGTTTTGTAGGTAGAATCATTGTAAAGGCTAAGAAATTGTTAAGAGGGCTGGAGAGAAGTTAAAAAACGCATTGCTCTTGCAGACAACTTGAATTTGATCTCCAGCACGCACACGGTAGCTCACAATGGTCCTGAACTCCAGGTCCAGTGGATCTGAGGCCTCTTTGGACCTCAGTGTACAACAGACATGCTTAGAGGTCAAACACTTATAGAAATAAAACAACAAATCATTTTTAAAAAGTAGGAAATTATTAGAGAAAGAATCTATAGCAAAGTCTACATCAAATCACAATTATCTAAAAATAAAAAAAAACATTTATTTATGCTAGTACTAATGTTGTAGATTGCCCTGGTGATGTTTGTTGATATTAATTCTGCTTCCTTAAGAGGGACTGCCTGTGATGAGGGGAAGATCACATACTTAGGTGATCTTATGTATACCTTCTCCACATTCTAAATGGTCAAAGAAAGGCTAGAGCCTATGATTAGGCAGTGGAAGGGAAAAGTGGGATTGGAGGTCTTAGAGAGTTGGGGCAGGAGAGAGGTTGGGGGGAGAGGAGGTACAAGCCAATATGGAGCAGAACCACATGGCCTGTAGAAGTTGCAAGCAGCAAGGGGTCTCATAGCTTGGGAATAAGTTAGTATAGTGATAGATCTGCCCAATCTAGGCATGTAGCTTATATGTATAATAACTAAGTTCTGTGTTTTTTATATGGGCTTATTGGGATAAGCTGCAGCGACCCATTGGCTGAATATGGTATTAATTGCTCTAAGATCTGTCAACATCATCCATTTGCTAGACTTTTTTTAAAAATGGCAAATAGCAAAGAATTCCAAAACTTGGTGGACCTCTTGATAAGCTGAGCCTCCAGTTGTTCCTGGACTATCTGGTCTAGTGTCTGTATTTTTTCTTTTCTCGTAGACCATTGATCAATCCAAATGGGTTGGTCAGTTAGCCATCTTTGTGGCAAGGCTGTTGGTGTTTTAACAACAGTGGCTCCCTGATGGAAAGCTGAAATGTCAGCCCATGCTGTGTCTTGGTTATGGACATCCTGGACAGTCCATAACTGTCTTTGATAACATTCCTTAAATAATTTGATTTTTTTATTAGGAGTCTGACTGGATTTGTGGTCAGCCTCTGAAACTGAAAGTATATTAATCTCTATTTTTCAGTGCTGTAACAGATTTTTTCCCCCAGAAGTTTATGGCTATAACAGCCAAATACAGCCTCAATTTTCTTATCTGACTCCCAGGCTTGTACACTTAAGCCATCTCATGCTTTGCTTTATTTGGGATAAAGTCCCAACTCCTCGAAATTGGATGTCTACTTCTTGAAGTCATCAATCTTCACACCAAGATTTTGGAGAGATAATGGTGACATCTGCTACAGTGTCGACCATTCCTTCAATTTCAATATTGTTTACTAATATTCTAAGCTTGGGACTTAGATCTTCTCTAGAGGTTTGCCAAAATATTCATTTTTGGCCCCTTTTTAGGTTTTTTGAATTGTTTGTAGAACTTGCCTTGACCTTGTGCCTGGTCTCACAATGCCTTTTTTTTTCTTTTAGAGCAGTGGTATTTAATTGTCTCAAGGAAGAGAACTCTCCCTGTTTGGCATTAGGGACAGCAAGATTCTCCCCCTACCCCTGACCCTGGGAGATTTTTGGTAAAGTGTTGCCTCATTTGTCTGTTTTTGCTCTACATTCCCTAGTCCAATGTTGACCTTTCCTACATTTTTTACATATTCCAGAGGGCATTGACTCCCCTTTGGGATAAATTTTGTTTTCTCTACAGTTTCTTCTAAATGACCCTGCTTCTCAAAACATTTGAGATTTTGCATCTTCTCAAAGCCTCTAGTAGAGGCTTCTCCTATTAAGGTAATATCAGGCGAATAAGGTCTAACATCAGCTGCATATCTAATCCATTCTTCTATTGAGGTTGACTTTGTCCTCACTGGTCTAATTATTTCCTTGCATTCATCATTTGCATTTCTAAAAGCTAGTGACTCAATTATTGCCTTTCTTGCTGATGGATCTGATACATTTCTTTCCACAGCTGAAGTCAACCTTTTGCAAAAAGTCAGGGAATGTTTCCTTTGGGCCTTGAATAACTTGTGAAAATGATTCATGTCTTTTCTCTAATTCTCCAACCTTGTAAGCATTTAAGACTGCCAAGTGTGGGCGAAGCTGAGGTGTCCCCAAATGTGTGACTAGGAGGAAGACCTGACAGAAGAGTTGAGAAGTGGGTTTGAGCCAGGTGACCAGACTAAGTGTGGTGTGTTCAGAGCTGGCCCAGGGCTTTGGAAAGTAATGGCCAGGCAAATGCAGCTTGAAGCAAATGCAGATACCTCAGAGGAAGAAGAAAGCTTTGGCCCACAACTTATTTCATGGGTAGAGCAATGTGGATAAATGTCAAAGATGTGAAAAAATTAGAAGAAGCTTGTTTCCATTCAGTGGAGGCTGTCGCTTATGCACCAAAAAGGAACTAATATATATTATGAGTGTTAGTGAAGCCAAAGCTGACAAAATTCTGACTGAGGCAGCAAAATTAGTACCAATGGGTTTCATCACTGCACTGAGTCTCACCAACTCTGTTCCAAAATCATACTACTGGCACTGAAGAGCTTGACAAACTGCTTCAAGGTAGAATGGAGACTGGATCTACCATAGAGATTTTTGGAGCATTCCAAACTAGGAAGACACAGATCTGTCATACATTGGCTGTTACATGGCAGGGTACAATGACACTGAGAGCACCTTTAGACTGGAGCTGCTGCTAGCAGTAGCTGACAGTGATGTCCTAGACAATGAAGCATATGCTCAAGGGTTCAACACAAACCAGCAGATTCAGCTCCTTTACCAAGCATCAGCCATGATGGTAGAACCCAGGTATGCATTCCTTATTGTAGACAGTGCTACTGCCCTTTACAGAACAGAGTACTCATGTCACGGAGAGCTTTCAGCCAGGCAAATGCATTTCAGCCAGATTTCTAAGGATGTTGCTTCAACTTGCCCATGAGTTTGGTGTAATAGTGATAACCACCAACCAGGTGGTAGCCCAAGTGGATGGAGCAGCCATGTTTGTTGCAGATCCCAAAAAAACATTGGAGGAAACATCATCACTCATGAATCAACCACCAGGCTATACCTGAGGAAAGGAAGAGGGGAAACCAGAATATGCAAAATTTATGACTCCCCCTGTCTTCCTGAAAAGGAAGCTATGCTTGCCATTAATGCTAATGGAGAAAGAAGGTGATGCCAAAGACTGATTTATTTGGTTTTCTTTCCTGTGATAAGCTTCTAAATGCTATATAGCTAATGAAGACTGTTCACAGGGCTTCTTCACATGCTCATGTTGTGACTGTCGGGGCATGACTTCCAGGAAAACAACTTATATCAGGTTTCTGGTAGCAGAAACATGTCTGATCTGAAATGTTTATTTCTTCTATACTACATTAATAACTGATTTCTTTGGTGTTTGGAGGAGAGGTATGAAATAACAGGTGTGGGACAGGATATGTCTTCAGGAGAAATAAACCTGGAAAGATATGAGCACACTTTCCCTTCTAAAGAATGGCAAATGCCCAAGAATCAGTAAGTGGGAATGGGTGTTTTTACACATTCTTTTTCTCTGTAAGTAAGATGCCGACTTAAAAATTATATGCCCGAACTGTCACAAAATTTTAAAATTCATTTTTTTTTTGGTTAAGGAGTCTTACGTATCGCATGCTAGACTAACAGCCCATCAGTTCATGCTTGTTCTTTTAATTACTAAGACTTCACTTAAGAAAATTTGTTCTACTGCTGCTAATAAAGTAGTTTTAAGCAGTGGATGTGTTATTTCCTGGAGATATTCTAGTACAACTTGAATATTGCAAAACAGAGTTTCCATAACAGCTTTCAGTACTGTATAGTTATGGTCGGCTACTATAGTCATAAGGTATAAACCCTAAAAAGAGCCCTACATTCAGGTTACCTCATTTTATCCTTTAGCCTAAGAATAAGAATCCCAGACTGTATTACTGTATCTATCCTGTGGTGTTTGTTTTTATTGTATACGTTTGTGTTGCAGAGGTCTGACATTGCCCAAATGACTCTACTTAGGAGTATTTCCAAAAACTGTGGTCTCCTTTGAGTCACTGAGTCTCACTAATAAAAGAATTTCAAAACAGAAAAAAAATTGCCTAGTGACATAATACCCAGGTTTCTTCATCACAGACAATCTGTGCCTCTATCTCAACAAAATGACCTTCACCAAGAAGCTGATCTTTAGAAAAATCTCTCTACCCTTGATTCTATTTTGTTGTGGTATCTCCTTTGCCTCTTTTCTCCACCATGAGAACCACTGCAAATGTGACTGAGGTTGTAATATTGCCTCTGCCATATCCTTCCAGTTTTGGGGGATTATTCTATTTTTAATAGTGCAAGAAGTCAGCATTCGTTTTACAAATGGTGAACACATTCCAAAATTAATAACATTTTCCTAAAATGTTTTCAGTTCTAACACATCCACAGGTTGTCATTCGAATTCCTGATGATGGTTGTCTGGTGTTCTTTGTTGTATACTAATTGGATAAACTAAAGTTTGTTTTCTAACAATATTTGGTTGGCTTTCTCTAATTTTATCTTCTGTCTCTACCTGAGTATTTTCCCTAATTGGTATTTTAAGTTTCTCCCTTAAGATCTGTGCCCATGCTTCATATATCTTCTTTTGCTGATCCTCCTGTTCCATAAATTCCTGTATTCTCTGTTCAAGGTTCTGCTTCTATACTTTAATTTTTTCTTTATATGTGAATTCTGATATTATGCTGTCTTTTTTATTTTGATTGATTAATTTTAAGAGGTCTCCTCCAAGTCTCTTACAGTTTAAGTTTAAAACATCAGAAATCCACAGAATATGACATTTAATATTACATTACTAAAGATCATTTGACTATGAGACTTGCCTGCTCCTGACAGTGACCCTTCATGGTTCAAAGAAGATACCAAGCATCATAACCTCCATATAGATTTGCTCCAGTTATGGCAAGGTAGCTACTGGGCAAGAATTGCCCTAATTCATTTACAAACAAAAAGTACTATCTTGGAAAGGACACAGAATGTGGGATAGCTGACAGCTTGGCTCTGCCAATACAGAGCAGGATAGTCCTTCATAGTTCCTGCTTCATTTAAGGTCTGTCAGATGATCCTGGGCCAGAAAGCTGAAGACAGATGTGCTAACATTTTGAGAACAGGAGACTGTCCAGGTACTTACCTGTCTCTGCAAATTTTATTTAAGTTTTACAAGCAATGCCTTTGTGCTTCCTACATATTCAGGTAATATTTAATTTGTTCTCAGATTTTTGATGAGGTCAAAGACTAGGTATAATCTCATAATCAAACTTAGGTTGTTTTGCATTGAGGAAGATGATGTAGATTTGGAAGGATGGTTTTCAAATGGTAATATGAGCTAAAATCAAAACATTATTCAGATACACAACTGTAGATTTTTCAAGTTTGGATAGATGGTAGGCTACTTTATCTAAATTGACAAATATGATAGATTAGATGATAAGCCTATATCATACTTTATAATTTGCATAATCATTATGGTTGTGCTTAATTTATATCTGAGGGGGAAAGGAGTCTTTTTATTGGACAAAAGGGGGGAAATTTTGTGTGCTGCCTTGGTGCTGTTTATACCCTGATGCTAATTCTGCTTCCTCAAGAGGGACTTCTCATTACAAGGGTTAGATCACTTACTCAGGTGATCTCACGTAAACCTTCTCCCCATTCTAAAAGGTCAAAGAGGGCTACAGCCTGAGATTAGACAGTGGAAAAGAAAGATTGGATTGGATGTCATAAAGAGTGGGAACAGAAGGACAGAGGACAGGGAGGTAGAAGTCAATATGGAGCAGAAATGCATGGCCTATAGAAGGTGCAAGCAGAGAGGGGTCTCATAGCTTGGGAATAAGTTAGTATAGTGATAGATCCTCACACTCCAGGAATATAGCTTATATGTATAATAACTGAGTTGTGTGTGCTTTTTATATGCTTATTTGGGTAAGAAATTGCTGCACCAATTAAAATAAACATTCTCAGAAGCCCTTAAAATTTTGAGTAAATTTTGAGTCAGATAAGAACATCTAATTTTATAGGTTCAGGTAGACAAGGAAATGCACAGAGTAGTTCTTTTAACCACCAGCACCCAGATATCTCACTTTAGAAATGCATTGCATTACAAAATGTGATACCAGTTTGGAGATGTAGATTGATAAGTAAAATGCTTGCCCAGCTTGCAGAGGACCCTGGGTTTGATCCTTATCACAGTATATTTCTACATATTTAAAACCAGAATTTGGAAGGATCAAGATTTCAAGGTTATCTTTAGCTACTTTGTAATTTTGAGCCCATCTTGGACCACGGAAGATGGTCTCCAAAAGATGGCCTTGGGGGAGTAGGGATAAAATACCAAATGCCTGACTTCCATGCATATGGCCTGAAGCTCTTTTTATGCTCCTATTTCTCTTAGTAGCTCTCATGTAGGTGTTATAGGTTATGCACTAGTGAGTTCTCACTTCACTTTTAGGTTGTCTTTAAAAGGTGTCATTAGGTTTTGTTCACTAGATTCATGTGCCACAGAATAGCCCACAGAATTTCCTGATCAAATGAAGATGAGGTGTCTTACCTTTCTTTTGCTGTGGTAAAACACCATGGCCAAGGCAACTTATTAAAAGTGGGGGGGGGCTAATTTGAAGCTTACAGTTTAGGAGGATTAGAGTTTTTATAGTGGAGAAAATCTATGACAGCAGAAATAGCTGAGAGATTACATCTTGACTTGCAGAGAGTGAAACACCAGAAATAACAGGTGTCTTTTTAAACCTCAAACCCAGTGAAGCAACTCTTACAATAAGGCCATACCTCTTAATTCTTCCTAAACAGTTCCACCATCTGGTTTTCAAACATTTACAAATATGAGCCTATAGGGGGGTAAGCGATATTCAAACTACCATACCATACCATACTCAGTACCTGCATCAAAGGAACCTATGTTATGTAGCTGCTTCTCTACCTTGTGATCTAAGATTATGAATTTGATTTGACTTAACAATTCTCCAACTTAAAAATGAGGGTGCAAAATTACATCTATTTGAACATTAAGATATTTCAAATTTTGAAAGTCTACCAATTTTTTAAGCAAGCAATGTCCATTGTAGAACTCCTTATTGTAGACTGTGTTTGTGAACTTCAGTCAACCAACGATGGGTAGATGTACTGTGTGATCTAAACTGTGGTGGGCTGGGTATGACAAAAGGATTTAAAACTCAGGGTATTTCATCTTTTCCTTGCTCCAATCTCTAGCTGGCATTTATTGTGCTCTATAGGGATCTCTCCTACTTGCTCTTCAAAACAAACAAAAGTGTCCCTCCTGAGAGATCTTCACAGTGGCCTTTCCATAGACTCTCAATCCTCTCCAAGGTCTCAATACCTCCAACAGTCCTAACAGTCAAGTAAACTTAAGCTTTTATTGTCTTGAAATTATCCTCTATTATAAACCTACATATTGGTTACTGTTCTGTTTTATATTGATTATTTTATTCATTTATATATCAAATATCCCATTTCCCAGTTTTTCCTCTACAAGCCTCCTATCCTCTTCTATCTCCCTCTGCCTCTATGGGGGTGCTCCCCTACCCTCAGCATCCTAGTGTTCCCTTATCCTGGGTCATTAAGCCTCCACAGGACCAAGGGGCTCCCCTCTCAGTGATGCCAGACAAGGCAATCTTCTAGTATACATGCAGCTGGAGCCATGGATTGCCCCCTGTGTACTCTTTGGTAGGTGGCTTACTTGCTAGGAGCCGTGGAGGGTCTGGTTGGTTGATATTGTTGTTCTTCCTATGAGGTGGCAAAACACTTCAGCTCCTACAGTCCTTGCCCAAACTCCCCAACTGGGGTCCCCACACTCAGTCTATTGTTTGGTTGTGTACATTCGCATCTGTATTGGTCTGGCTATGGTAGAGCTTCTCAGGGGACAGCTGTACCAGGCGCCTGTCAGTAAGCACTAATTGACATCAGCAATAGTTTCTGGGTTTGTTGTCTGGATGTGGGACAGTCTCTAGATGACCTTTCTTTCAGACTCTGCTCCATTCCTTGTCCTACATTTCCTTTTGAAAGGAGAAATTCTGGATTAATATTTCTGAGGTGGATGGGAGCTCCAGCCTGCAAATAGGCCATGCCTTTCTACTGGATATAGACTCTACAGGTTCTATCTCCATATTGTTGGATATTTTTGCTAAAGTCCCCCTGTTGGGTCCTGGGAATCTCATGGATCTCTGGCATCTGGAACTTTCTAGTGGCTACCCTCAGTTCCCCCACTCCCACACTACACACCTGTATTCAAATTCCTGACCCTCTGTACTTCTACCCTATCTCCTCCCTTTTCTGAACTGCCCCAGCCCCCTTTCCCTCCCTCTCCTCTTGCCCTCCCGCTCTCTCTCTCTCCTACCCAAAGATTACTGAGTAGTACTGGAGGATCCATATTTTGGTGTGATCTTCTTTCTTTTGAGTTCTTATGGTCTGTGAGTTGTATTGTGTATATTCTGAGCTTCTTTTTGGCTAATATCCACTTTCAGTGAGTACATAACCATGAGCATTCTTTTGTGACTGGATTACCACACTCACAATGATATTTTCAAATTCCATTCATTTGCCTAAGAATTTCATGAAGTCAGTTTTTTAATAGCTGAGAAGTACTCCTTTATGTAAATGAACCACATGTTCTGTATCCATTTCTCTCTTGAGGGACATCTGGGTTGTTTACAGCTTCTGGCTATTATAAATAAGGTTGTTATGAACATGGTGAAGCATGTGTTCTTGTTTTATGTTGGAGTAAATGTTGGATATATGCCCAGAAGTGGTATAGTTGGGTCTTCAGGTATAATAATTTCCAATTTTCTGAGGAGCCGCCAGACTGATTTCCAGAGTGGTTGTACCAGCTTGCAATCCCAGCAGCAATGGAGGAGTGTTCCCTTTTCTCCATATCTTCGCCAGCATCTGATGTCATTTGAGTTTTTGATCTTACCCATTCTAACTGGAATGGGGTAGAATCCCAAGGTTGTTTTGATTTGTATTTCACTGATGACTAAGGATATTGATCATTTCTTTAAGTGTTTCTCAGTCATTTGGGATTCCTCAGTCGAGAATTCTATGTTTAGCTCTGTAACCCATATTTTAATGGAATCATTTGGTTCTGTGGGGTCTAATATCTTGAGTTCTTTGTATATTTTGGATATTAGTATCTGTTGAATGTAGGGTTGGTAAAGATCTTTAGCAAATTTTTATATTACTATTTTATCCTTTAAACAGTGCCCTTTGACTTACAGAAGCATTTCAATTTTATGAGGCCCCATTTGTCAATTCTTGATTTTAGAGCACAAGTCATTGGTTTTCTGTTCATGAAAATTTTCCCTATGCCAATGTGTTCGAGGTTTTTTCCCACTATGTCTTCTATTATATTCATCATACCAGGTTTTATGTGAGGTTCCTTGATCTTTGTATGAGGAGATAAGAACGGATTGATTTGCATTCTTCTTCAAGATGATCTCCAGTTGAACCAGTAGTATTTGTTGAAAATGCTGTCTTTTTTTTTAACTGGATGATTTTGTCACTTAAGTGTATGGGTTCATTTCTGTGTCTTCAATTCTATTCCATTGTTCTACCAATCTGTCTCTGTACCAATACCATGTGGTTTTTGTCACTATTTCTCTGTAGTATAACATGATGTCAGGGATGGTGATTCTCCCAGAAATTCTTTTATTGCTGAGAATGGTTTTCACTATCCTGGTTTTTGTTGTAGTTGTTGTTGTTGTTATTCCAAATGAATTTGCAAATTGTTCTTTCTAAATCTATGAAAAATTGAGCTAAAATTTTGTTAGGGATTGCATTGAACCTCTAAATTGCTTTCAGCAAGATGGCAATTTTTACTTTATTAATCTTGCCAGTCCATGAACATAGGAAATCTTTCCATTTTCTGAGATCTTCTATTTCTTTCTTCAGAGTTTTGAAGTTCTTGTCATAAAGATCTTTCACTTGCTTGGCTAGAATCACCCCAAGTTATTTTATATTATCTGTGACTATTGTGAAGGGTATCCTTTTCCTAATTTCTTTCTCAGCCTGTTTATCCTTTGAGTAGATGAAGGCTATAGATTTATTTGAGTTAACTTCATATCCAGCCACACTGCTGAAGTTGTTTTTCAGGATTAGGAAATTTATGTTAGAATTTTTGTGATCACATAAGTATAACATCCTATCATAGGCAAATAGTAATATTTTGACTTCTTCCTTTCCAATTTGTATCACTTTGACCTCTTTTTGTTGTCTAATTGCTCTGACTAGGACCTCAAGTAGTATATTGAATAGGTAGGGAGAGAGTGGGCAGCCTTGTTTAGTCCATGCTTTTAGTGAGATTGAGTTTGATGTTGGCTACCGGTTTTATTATGTTTATGTATGGGTCTTGAATTCCTGAACTTTCTAAGATTTTTATCATGAAGGAGTGTGTGGTTTTGTCAACTGATTTCTCAGGATCTAATGAGATTGATTATGCGATTTTTTTCTTTGAATTTGTTTATATAGTGGAGTATGTTGTTGGATTTCTGTATATTGAGCCATCCCTGCATCCATGGGGTGAAGCCTACTTGATCATGGCGAATGATCATTTTGATATGTTCTTGGATTTGGTTTGCGAGAATATCATTGAATGTTTTTGCATCAATATTCATGATGTAAATTAGTATAAAGTTCTCTTCTTTTGTAGGGTCTCTGTGTTGTAAAGATATAAGCTATACTGTGTCTTCAAAGAACAAACTAGGTAGTGTTTCTTCTGTTTCTATTTTGTGGAATAGTTTGAAAAGTATTGGTATTAGCTCTTCTTTGAATTCTGCACTAAACCCCACTGGTCCTAAGCTTTTTTAATTGGGAAACCAAAACTGTTTCTATGGACAAATTATCTGATCCTGATTTAACTTTGGTACCTGGTATCTGTCTACACAATTATTCATTTCCTCCAGATTTTTCCAGTTTTGCTGAATATAGGCTTTTGTTGTAGGATCTAATAATTTTTGGCATTTCCTCAGTTTCTGTTTTTATGGCTCCCTTTTCATTTCTGATTTTGTTAATTTGGATATTTTCTCTGTGCCCTAAGGTTAGTTTGAATCATTTATCTTGTTTATTTTCTCAAAGAATTAGCTCCTGGTTCTGTTGATTTTTTTATTGTATATTTTTTATTTATACTTCAAATATGTCCCCTTTCCTGGTTTCCTGTCCCTAAACTCCCTGTCTCCCCAACCCCTTCTTCTATGAGGGTGTTCCCCCATCATCTACCCACCCCTCCTTGTCCCAATTTTCACCTACACTGGGGTGTCAAGCCTTCTCTGGACTAAGGGCTTCTACTTCCATTGGTGCTCAACGAGGATATCCTCTGCTACGTATGCAGCTGGAGCCATGGGTCTGTTTATGTGTACAATTTGGACGGTGGTTTAGTCCCTGGGAACTCTGGTTAATTGGTATTGCTATTCTTATGGGGTTGCAAACCCCTTCAGCTCCTCCTTTCTCTAACTCCTCAAATGGGGACCCATTCCCAGTTCAATGGTTGGCTGTGAGCATTTGCCTCTGTACTTGTCATGCTCTGGCAGAGCCTCTCAGGAGACAAGTATATCAGGCTCCTGTCAGCATGTACTTCTTGGTATCAGCAATATTCTTTGGGTTTGGTAGTTGTATGTATATTGGCTGGATCTCCAAGGGGGGCGGTTGTTGATTCTTTATATAGTTCTTTTTGTTTCTACTTGGTTGATTTCAATCCTGTAATCTACTCCTTTATGGGGTATTTGTTTCTTTCTGTTATACAGCTTTCAGGTTTGCTGTTACCCTGCTAGTGTATACTCTCTCCAGTTTCTTTTTGGAGGCACTCAGAGATATAAGTTTCTTCTTAGCATGGCTTTCAATGTGTCCCATAAGATTGGGGATGTTGTGCCTTCATTTTCATTAAGTTCTAAAAAGTCTTTAATTCTTTCTTTATTTCTTTCTTGACCAAGTTATCACTGAGCTTTGTTCAGCTTCCATGTGTATATGTGCTTTATGCTGTTATTGTTTTTGTTGAATATCAGCCATAGTCCTTGGTGATCTGATAGGATGTATGGGGTCATGTCAATCTTCTTGTATCTGTTGAAGCCTGTTTTGTGATGGATTATATCGTCAGTTTTGGACAAGGTATTACGAGGTGCTGAGAAGAAGGTATATTCTTTTGTTTTAGGATGAAATAGTCTATAGATATGTATTAAATCCATTTGGTTCATTACTTCAGTTAGTTTCAATCTGTCTCTGCTTAGTTTCTGTTTACATGACCAGTCCATTGATGAGAATGGGGTGATGAAGTTTCCCACTATTTCCTTTATTGTACAATGTGTGCTTCAAGCTTTATTAAGGTTTCTTTTATGAATGTAGGTGACCTTGCATTTAGAGCATAGATGTATGGAATTGAGAGTTCATTTTGGTAGATTTTTCCTTTGATAAATATGAAGTGTCCTTCCTTATCTTTTTTAATAACTTTTGGTTAAATGGAGATTTTTTTCAATATTAGAGTAGTTACTCCAGCTTGTTTCTTGGGACTATTGGCTTGGAAAATTTTTTCCAGCCTTTTACTCTGAGTTAGAGTCTGTCTTTGTCACTAAGGCATGTTTCTAATATGCAGCAAAATTCTGGGTCCTGTTTATCCAATCTCTTAGTCTATGGCTTTTCATTGGGGAATTAAGTCCACTGATGTTAAGAGACATTAACGATAGTGATGGTTGTTTCCTGTTATTTTTGTTGTTAGATGTTGAATTATGTTTGTTTTGGGTTTGTTGAAAGAAGGTTAATTTCTTACATTTTCTAGGGTTTAGTTTCCTTCCTTGTTTTGGAATTTTTCATCTATTATTCTTTATGAGGCTGGATTTGTGGAAACATATTGTGTAAATTGTTTTATCACAGAATATCTTGGTTTCTTCATCTATGGTAATGGATCTTTTTGCTGTATAGAGTAGCCTGGACGGCATTTGTGTTTTCTTAGGATCTGTATGACATCTGCCCAGGATCTTCTAGCCTTCATAGTCACTGTTGAGAAGTCTGGTAAATTTCTGGTAGGCCTGCTTTTATATGTTTTTTGATCTTTTCCTTTTACTGCTTTTAATATTCTTTGTTTTGTGTTGTTGTTGCATTTGGTGTTTTCTCTAATATGTGATGGGAGAAATTTCTTTTCTGGTTCAATCTAGTTGGCATTCTGTAGGTAATTGTATGTTCATGGGCATTTCTTTCTTTAGGTTAGGGAAGTTTTCTTCTATAATTTCATTGAAGATATTACTGGCCTTTTAAGTTAGGAAACTTTGCTCTCTTTTATACCTATTTTCCTTAGATTTGGTCTTCTCATTGTGTCCTGAATTTTATGAATGATTTGTGTTAGGAGCTTTTAGCATTTTTCCATTTTATTTGACTATTGTGTCAATGTTATCTATGATATTCTCTGCCACTGAGATTCTCTTTTCAATCTCTTGTATTCTATTGGTGATGCCTGTATCTAATGACTACTACTTCTTTTCTAGGTTTTCTATTAACAGGGTTGTCTCTCTTTGTGTTTTATTTATTTTTTCTATTTCTGCTTTTAGATCCTGGATGGTTTTGTTCAATTCCTTTACCAGTTTGGTTTTGTTTTCCTGTAACTGTTTAAGGGATTTTTTATGCTTGTGTGTTTCCTCTTTAAGGGCTTCTTCCTGTTTATCTGTGTTCTCCTGTATTTCTGTAAGGGAATTATTTATGTCCTACTTACAGTCCTCTATCATCATCATGAAATGTGATTTTTAAATCCAAATCTTAATTTTTCAGTGTGTTGTCATATCCAGAACTTGCTGTGGTGGGACAACTGGGTTCTGATGATGCCGTGTAGTTTTAGTTTCTGTTGCTTAGGTGCTTACACTTACCTCAAGTAATCTGGTTACCTGTGATGTTAATTGGTCTTGCTGTCTCTGACTAGAGCTTGTCCCTCTGCTGGCTTGTGATCCTGTGATCTTAGGACTGAGAACCCTCTTGGGAGATGAGGTCTCTCCAGGCAGGGTTGGGTCTGGAGGGCTTTTGGACAGCCTTTGCTCTGGGTGCAGATGGAGACAGTAAGTATCCTGTTCCAGGCTGCCCTGTGGTTCCTGTACTCTTTGAGCTCCTACTGGGTTCCTCTTTGGACAGTTAGTGGATTGAAAGTAGGGTCTCACCTATGGGCTTAGGAGTGATGCACTCCTAGGAGACCAGCTCTCTCAGTGCTGGTTTTGGGTCAGGAGGGCTCTGGGGCAGCCTTAGCTCTACAATAGGACATTCTTATCCACAGTGTTTGTCTTTAAATAAATAAGGTATATAAGTCATATCTTCATTTGCTTTGTATTGAATGTATTTAGTTTTATTTCCACATGTAATAGCTAGAATTTTATGTGCATCATGTGATGTTTTGGTATATATTCACCATATGGAATGACTGGTTCAGCTGGATAACAATTCCATCAACTCACACTTGCTAGAAGGGCTGTTGTAGAGAATGAGTGGTGAGGATGAGGAAAAACTTCTGTATGCTGTTAGTAGGAATAAATGTATCTCCTCCTAGAAGACAGTGTTGAGGCTCCTTAAAAAACCAAACACAAAACTGCCATGTGAAATGTCAGCTGGACTCAAGGTGTACATGAAAGTATCAGTCAATAATCTACATTTTCCCCGTAGGGGAAAAAGTATATATGAATCATCATGCACCCTTACCACAAACCCAATATTGAATGATCTTTCTGTAAGCTTTCTGTTCTTGATCTTTGAGTAAGTCAGCCAAGTTACTAATTTTTTCATAATGAGTATATGATAATTAACTAAAGTATAAAAGAAATGAGGAATTTTCTCTTATTCTGGTCTACTCAGAATGTAGGATCTTTCCTTCCTTCCTTCCTTCCTTCCTTCCTTCCTTCCTTCCTTCCTTCCTTTCTCTTTTTCTGTTTTGGTTCTTTTCACTCCCTTACATTTTTAAGTATTTCCTGTCTCCAAGATTGAACTTTGTTGTCTATTACAATTGCGTTCTCCACTTACCAGCATCTTTTCTCCAGCACATAGTGAAAAAAGGTTTATAGCTTAGCATTTTATAAATTTTAATTTTGATGTTATTGTTTTATTTCTTCATAATACTAATGAATAAAAATAATTAGCCTGTATATAAGAAAATAGTTCCCAAATGCATGTAAAGTCACTATAACAAAATTTAATTGTTCTACTATAATGATAGGAGGGGGTAATTTGAACAGGTTGAAAATAGGAAGGTGGACCAAATGTTTCATATTAGTTCTTTTAGTTACTTTCTATATCTTAAATTGGTAACAAAGCAGTGCCTTGTTGATATAGCATACTTATGGTCTCCATATTGTGATTTTCCCATTACCATTATGGAGTAGAGATGGCCTTGGCCTGGTTGCTGACACAGCCAAAGCAGAGTAATACACAAGGAACTAGGGGTCTGGTGATGGTGATAGAGATGAAAATACTCAGTGTTTGTGTTAGGGGATAGGACCCTCATCTGGGAATTCAACCACTTTATCCTCTCTCAGATGCCAGAGCTATTGAAACATACTACCCTATGTAGGAAGTCCAAGGTTAACTAAGAAAGAGGATTCCATAATGCAACTTTCATGAGGTCAGAATCTTTGAGATGGTAGGACTTTGTGATGATAAAGCTGTTTTTGGGTCATCTACGCTGGTGATAATTAACCCTTCCTTGTATTCTGTATATAGACTTGCTTTCTTATACCATCTATAACTAGCTGTCAAGTGCTGACATCACTATTTTGATGGACCTTCCCACATCATCAATCACTAATTAAAAAAAAAAACTCTCCAGACATGTCTACAGACAAAATGTGGAAGCATTTTCTCAATTGTGGTTCTTCTTCCCTTATTATTCCAGCTTGTTGACAAAAGCCCAGCTAAAACAAAACTACATTGGAGGTAAATAGAATCCTTCCTTTGTCCTATTCTCAGTACTCTAATCCAAAGTGAGTAGACAGTTGTTCATATCCTCCCAGGAAAACCTAAAAGTCCAAAACAGGAATACCATTTTTGAGGGAGAGAGAATATTTGTAATATAGTACAGCTTTGGGCCACTATAGGCTTGAAAAATCTCTTGGAAATTTTAAGCATTAATAGGCTTTGCTACTTAGTTTTTTTTTGTTGTTGTTCTTTTTTTTCGGAGCTGGGGACCTAACCCCAGGGCCTTGCGCTTCCTAGGTAAGTGCTCTACCACTGAGCTAAATCCCCAGCCCCTGCTACTTAGTTTTGTTGTTCAACATTTTCTATGTAGCAGCATCTGTACATAATAAAAAAGATAAATTATATTTTCAAATGGGTGGGAACATTTTTACTTTAAATCATCTATAGGATAATACAATAATCAGAAATAGGGAATTTTAGAAGTGAAATGTAATATACAGGTCAGGATCTCAGAAAGTTTTCTTTTTGTGTGTATGATGTGTGCACACATATATGTGTGGATGATCGATTGTATGTGTGTGAGTACAGGTATGTGCACCAAGGCATGAAATGTGTACATCAGACAGTATTAGTGCAAATCTGGTAGCTAGAAAAGAGATGTTGCTTTCCAATTGCACTTACATATAATTCTTTGGCCTGCTTAGCTGGCCTGTGAGCTCCCAGAATTCTACTCTCCATCTCTCATCTTATAAGAATACTGAGATTTCAGATGTGCTGTGCCTCTCCCTGCTTTATATGGGTTCTGGTAATCAAACTAATGTATTCAAGCCAGAGAAGTGTACTGGCTAGTTTCCTGTCAATATGACAGAAGTTAGAGTCATTTGGGAAGAGGGAATCTCAATTGAAGAATGCTTCCACCAGATTGGACTCAGGGAAAGCAGGTGAGATAATCTGTGGTACATTTTTTTGATTGATGACTGATAGAGAAGTGTACAAATTACTGTAGATAGTGCCACTCCTGGACTCATAGTAGTTCTGGGTACCGTAATAGCACGGGATGATTAATTCATGGGAAGTAAGCCAATCAGAATTATTTTTTTTTGTGGCCTGTGCATCAGTTCTTGTCTCTAGTTTCCTGTTTTGAGTTCCTCCCCTGGCTTTCCTGAATGATGGACTACAAACTGTGGCATGAAATAAACCAATTCCACCCTAGTTGCTTTGGTCTTGATGTTTTACAGAAGTGTAAGGCCAAACTAAGAAACTCAGCTGGCACTTTAACTACTAAGCTGTCTCTGCAGCACCTAAATCCTTTGTAATAAGTAGTTAGCAATTATTTTAACTTTGGAGACTAATTTAGTGTCTGAATTCTACCTGGGGCTATAGCTCAGTGGTAGAGCATGTACCTCAGTAGACATGATACCATAGGCTAAAAGCCCAGCTGTGCAAAAATCACAAAAGAATGACTCAACTCTGGGGAAATGACTGGATAGGACTCCAATAAAATTGTATATGTGGACACCAAAATTGCAATGTCATATATTTTTCATATATAACAAAATGTGGTTTGACTTTGACTTAAAATGTTTATTAGAAAAGGAAACCTTGGTTATAAGGTAAGCAAAATCGGAGGTCAGCTGATTTTGAGTTGTGGACTATAACCTCCCATAAAGTCTTTATCTTCCTCAAATTTACGCATTCACATATGCACACAAACACCCCCCCACACACACACACTCAAATAAATTAAATCACATTGTAAATAAAAAGATGGTAAAGAATACTAACTTACTGAAAAATATGTCAGAGACAATATTCACAATTAAACAGGACTGTCTTCATCAGAGATGCTATGTTATATGTGACATTGATGAGACCCTCGAGAATGGGTATCATGTGACTTGGTATCACCATTACTAAGCCAGGGCTTTCCTCTTTGTGTGAGGATGATAAACTCTATTAACCCAGACTGCTTTGCTTTTATTAAACAATTTTGATATCTCAGAAACACAAATAAAGAGATGTTTTCTAACATACTCATGTTTTATAAAAAGTAAAAGTAATGACCTAAATTTCTTCTTCCTGTGATGCTCAGGTAAGGTTGATTTTTAATGAAAATGATACTCAGCTCTTCAGTCTTGGTTCCTACTTTTCACTTAGGAGAATGAAATGGTGATTGGGCAGTACTGGCTGGAGAGGAGATGCTTGGCTTGCCAGTGGTACAATTCTTTGTCTGTCTTTTGGACCTTGCTTTACAGAAATAGCAGATGAGCCCTTCTGAACTCTGCTAGAATTGGTGACATCAATCAATGAGCCCCTCAAGAATTGGCGTGACATGTGACTTAGTTTTTTATGTACTTTACAAGATGGATGTTGACTTGAACTCTGTCCCCAGACTTCACTGACAGCTTGGATATACAAGGTCAAGTGGCTTACTAAAATTATAAATTTTACAAGTATAGTATCTGGAAGCAAAACCATACTCTCTAGACTGGAGAACGAGAACACTGGAGGACAGAGGACATATCCAGCCCAAGTTTAGAAAATTAAAAGTATAAACATGTAAAATTAAACAAATACAAGTTAAGTTTGGGATCATTTTATTCAAAAATCCAAGTCTAGTTAAAATTTGCAAAATTTACATTAATAATTACAAGGAAGACCAAGTGTTGAGGTATATAACTAGATAACTATGTTATACAGTAATAATTAAAACCATGTCCTAAACACATGCTGAATTATGTCATAATTGATGCATACCAAAATGTAGTTGTCACGCATAGATACACTATCCAGAATGTGGTGCATTTAGATCCAGCTGAGATGTGTGCTGTTGGTATGCAATCTAAGAATTGATAAACAGTACTATAATAGAATGTTTATCAATTGAAATATACTAGCCTTAGGTATGAGTCACTAGTGTGCAGAATGGCATGTAATCAACATCCCTTATTTGGCTTTTAAGTTATTTGTTGTTTGTGTAGTATTGGGGAAGAAACCCAAGGTTCATGAATTCTATGAGCTCTAGACTTAAATTGGTGTGTATGTGATGTGATGAGTTTGTGTGTGTGTGTGTGTGTGTGTGTGTGTGTGTGTGCATACTTTCAAGCATGCATGAGACACAGAGTACATGTATGATGGTCAGAGGACCAATTCATGGAGTCAGCTCTCATTTTCCACTTTGTTAACCCAGTGTCAATCTAGGTTCTGCAGATATGTTGCAGAAGCCAGTCGAGCCAGCTTGCGAGCCTCTGGGTGATTTGCCTGTCTCCATCTCTCATTTTGCTGCAATAGTTCTTAGATTATAGATAAATTTCATTTCATCTAGCTTCTTTATATGGGTTCTATGGATTGAACTCAGGTCATCAAGTGATTTTACCTACTGCAATATGCCCTTAATACACAGATATAATTCTATTTTTTAAGCATCTATGTAATAGTCCCTCAAATAAACCAACATTGTCAATAAAACAACTCAAATAAACAAGAGAGAATTGATGCATTTAAGCAAGCTTGATGAAATCAAACTGGAATTCCCTATTGCAAAAGTCTTCAAGTACTTGAAATTTGACAATATTTTTTAAACAATCCATGAAACACAAAATCAAACAAACAGACAAACCACCTCAATGCAAACACAAAGATGCATTTAACTAAATGAAAGGGAAAGCACCATATGTTGACAGTTTTAGGTACCAGTAAAGTGGTACAAAGAAGGCAATTCATAGCACTAAGCACTTGTGGTTTGAATGAGTAAGGATCATTTATAAATGCTTGCTGGGTAATATACTGGTTGTACAAACATGAGGTCCTGAATTTGACTCCCACAACTCACATAAAAATTACAGGAATGGTGGTATATGCTTGCAATCCCAGTGTTGGAGAGATGGAGACAGGTAATTTCTGAACACACGCACACACACAAACACACACACACACACACACACAGAGAGAGAGAGAGAGAGAGAGAGAGAGACAGAGTCAGAGACAGAGAGAGAGACAGAGACAGAGACAGAGAGAGAGACAGAGAAAGAGACAGAGACAGAGACAGAGACCTATAAGCCAACAGAGCTAGAAGTCTATTTGAAATAACATTATTTTTAAACTTTGATTTCTGCATGATCTTCTTTAAGTAGTAGGGAAAAAGCAAAGGAATCAACATTAAGTTCTTTGGAAAATGTGAGTGTGAGGAGTAAACATCTTGTAAGACTGAAGAAAAAATTTAAAACCTTAGAGAAGGGGAGCAATATATAGTGGTTCAAGGCAAGGCTATTTCTGTATTTCCTACAGTCATTGAAAGGTTAAATGCATAATAATAAGGAATGCTACAAAAATCCTGTGGGAGAAAGCTGGTCTCACGGAAATGCAGACAATTCTGAGAGCTCAGAGGAGACAACTACTGCTGCCCATATTCTTGACCCAAGAGGAACCCGCCTAGTGCCTTCTGTGCCCTCTGGGCACAGGAATCTAGTAGCAGTCAGAGGTAGGACCCCTCCTGTTTCTGCCTGAGCTCAGAGCCTAAAGCCAGTTGTCAAGAGAGCCAACACATCTGAGAGCAGAGATAAGACCAACTCTTCTGCTCCAAGCACCCCGCATGGTGGCCCCAGGACACACAAAGGCAGAAATCCTCTGAGACAAGACACTTCTGGTTTCTGGCTGTGCCCTGAGCTGAACCACTCCTACAGTCCTCTGTACCCAAATCCCATGGGGGAGAGAACTGGACTCTCAGAAGTGTGGACAAGCCTGAGAGCTCAGGGGAGACTGCCACTTCTGCTCACATTCCTGGCTTGAGAGGAACCTGCCAGGAGCCCTCTGGATATGGGAACCTAGAAGCAAACAGGGGTAGGACCCATCCAGTTTTTGCCTTAGCCCAGAGCTGAAAGCCATTCACCTGGAGTACTGACACACACGACAGCAGACATAAGACCAACTCTTCTGCTCCAAGCAACCTGACTTCAGGCTTTAGGACACACAAGGCCAGGATTAGCTCTCTCTTCCCAGATGCATCTGAAAGATAAAAGGTCTACAGGAATGCTGGCGATGGGCTTAGAGGACTGTCAGAGACAGCAAGACAAGTTAACACCAGAGACATCCTGATGGCAAGAGGCAAGCACAGGAACCTACGCAACAGAAACCAAGACTACTTAGTGTCATCAGAGCCCAGTTCTCCCACCAAAGCAAATACTAAACATCACATCACACCTAAAAAGCAAGGTTTGGATTTAAAATTCCATCTCATGATGATGATAGAGGACGGTAAGAAGGACATAGGTAACTCCCTTAAAGAAATACAGGACAACACAGGTAACCAAGTAGAAGCCCTTAAAGAGGAAACACAGAAAACCCTTAAAGAATTACAGGAAAAAGGGGCTGGGGACTTAGCTCAGCGGTAGAGCGCTTACCTAGGAAGCGCAAGGCCCTGGGTTCGGTCCCCAGCTCCGAAAAAAAAGAACCAAAAAAAAAAAAAAAAGAATTACAGGAAAAAATAACCAAACGTGTGAAGGACCTGAAAAAAATCATCCAGAATTTTAAAATGGAAATAGAAAAAAAAAATAAAGAAAGCACAAAGGGAGACAACCCTGGAGCTAAAAGACCTAGGAAAGAGATCAGGAGTAATAGACACAAGCATTACCAAGAGAATCCAAGAGATAGAAGAGAGAATCTCAGGTGCAGAAGATACCATAGAAAACATCCACACAACCTTCAAAGATAATGTAAAATGCAAAAAGCTCCTAAACCAAAACATCCAGGAAATCCAGGACAAAATGAGGAGACCAAACCTAAGGATAATAGGTGTAGAAGAGAGGGAAGACACACAACTTAAAGGCCAATAAATATTTTCAACAAAATTATACAAGAAAACTTCCCTAACCTAAAGAAAGAGATGTTCATAACCATACAAGAAGCCTATAGAACTCCAAAAAGATTGAACCAGAAAAGAAATTCCTCCCGTCACATAATAGTCAAAACACCAAACACACAAAACAAAGAATATTAAAACCAGTAAGGGAAAAAGGCAGACTATCAGAATTACACCAGACATCTCACCAGAGATTATGAAAGCCAGAAGATCCTGGGCAGATATCATATAGACCCTAAGAGAACACAAATGCCAGTCCAGGCTACAATATTCAGCAAAACTCTGAATTAACATAGATGGAGAAACCAAGATATTCTATGACAAAACCAAATTTGCACAATATCTTTCTATAAATCCAGCCCTACAAAGGATGATAGATGGAGAACTACAACACAAGGAGGGAAAATACACCCTAGCAAAAGCAAGAAAGTAATCTCCTTGCAACAAAACCAAAAGAAGAACGATACATAAACATAATTCCAGCGCTAACAGCAAAAAACAAACAAACAAACAAAAAAGCCAAAAACAAAACAAAACAGAAAACCAAAAAACAAAACCAAAAAAACAGGAAACAACAATCACTATTCTTTAATATTTCTTAACATCAACAGACTCGATTTCCCAATAAAAAGACAGAAACTAACAGACTGGATACGCAAAGGGGACCCAGCATTTTGCATCAAACAGGAAACATACCTCAACGAAAAAGACAGACACTACCTCAGAGTAAAAGGCTGGAAAAAATTTTCCAAGCAAATGGTCTGAAGAAACAGGCTGGAGTAACCATTCCAATATTGAATAAAATCGACTTTCAACCAAAAGTGATCAAAAAAGATAACGAAGTACACTTCATACTCATCAAAGAAAAAAATGCACCAAGATGAATTCTCAATCCTAAATATCTAAGCTCCAAATACAAGGGCACCTACATTCATAAAAGCAACCTTACTAAAGCTCAAAGCACACATTGCACCTCACACAATAATAGTAGATGTTAATACCACACTGTTATCAATGGACAGATCATGGAAACAGAAGCTAAACATAGAAATAGAGAAAGTAACAGGAGTTATGAACCAAATGGATTTAACAGATATTTATAGAACATTTCATCCTAAAACAAAAGAATACATCTTCTTCTCAGCACCTCATGGTACCTTCTCCAAAACTGACATGGTAAAAAAACAGGCCTCAACAGATACAAGAAGATTGAAACAATCCCATGCATCCTGTATGATCACCATGGACTAAGACTGGTCTTCAATAACAAAAATAACAACAGAAAGCCCAAATATACATGCAAGTTGAATAACACTTTACTCAATGATAACTTGGTCAAGGAAGAAATAAAGAAAGAAATTAAAGACTTTTTAGAATTTAATGAAAATGAAGGCACAACATCCCCAAACTTATGGGACACAATGAAAGCAGTGCTAAGAGGGAAACTCATAGCTCTGAGTGCCTCCAAAATGAAAGTAGAGAGCATACATTAGCATCTTGACCGTACACCTGAAAGCTCTAGAGCAAAAAGAAGTAAATATACCCAAGAGGAGTAGAAGGCAGGAAATAGTCAAAATCAGGGCTGAAATCAACCAAGTAGAAACAAAAAGGACTATACAAAGAATCAGCAAACCCAGGAGCTGGTTCTTTGAGAAAATCAACAAGACAGATAAACCCTTAGCCAGAATAAGCAGAGGGCACAGTGAATGTATCTGAATTAAAAAGTCAGAAATGAAAAGGGAGACATAACAACAGAATCTGAGGAAATTGAAAAGCCCATCAGATACTACTACAAAAGCCTATATTCAACAAAACTGGAAAATCTGAATGAAATGGACACTTTTCTAGATAGATACCAAGTACCAAAGTTAAAACATTCAGATAAACCATCTAAACAGCCCCACAACTCCTAAAACAATAGAAACAGTTATTAAAAGTCTCAAAACCAACAAAACAAAACAAAACAAAACAAAAAACAAACAAAAAACCAAAAAAACAAACCCAGGACCAGATGGATTTAGTCTAGAATTCTATCAGACCTTCATAGAAGACCTCATACCAATTCTGTCCAAACTATTCCACAAAATAGAAACAGACGGAGCATTACCCCATTCCTTCTGTGAAGTCACAATTATGCTTATACCTGAACTACACAAAGACCTAAGAAAGGAAGAGAACTTCAGGCCAAATTCCCTTATCAATATCGACACAAAAAATACTAAATAAAATTCTCGCGAACTGAATCCAAGAAGACATCAAAATGATCATTCATCATGATCAAGTAGGCTTCATTCATCCCAGGGGTGCAGGGATGGTTCAATATACTGGAATTCATCAGCATAATTGGCTATGTAAACAAACTCAAAGGGGGAAAAATCATCATTTCATTAAATGCTGAGACAGCATTTGTCAACATTCAACAGCAATTCTGGTAAAAGCCTTGGAAAGATCAGGAATTCAAAGCCTATACCTAATCATAATAAAAGCAATATACAACAAACCAGCAGCCGCCATGAAGCTAAATGGAGAGAAACTTGAAGCAATCCCCCTAAAATCAAGGACTAGCCAAGGCTGTCAACTCTCTCCCTACTTATTGAATATAGTTCTCTAAGTCATAGCAAGAACAATCAGACAACAAACTGATTTCAAAGGGATACACATTAGAAAGGAAGAAATTGAAATATCACTATTTGAAGATAACATAATAGTATACTTCATTGACTCCAAAAGTTTCATCAGAAAACTACTAAGCCTGATAAACAAATTCAGGAAAGTGGCTGGGTATAAAATTAACTCAAACAATCCAGTAGCTTTCCTCTACTCAAAGCATAAAAAGGCTGAGAAAGAAATTACGGAAGTGACACCCTTCACAATAGTCACAAATAACATAAAATACCTCTGTGTGACTCTAACCAAACAAGTGAAAGATCTGTATGACAAGAACTTCAAGTCTCTGAAGAAAGAAATTAAAGAAGATCTCAGAAGACAGAAAGACCTCCCATGCTCATGTATTGGTAAGATTAATAGAGTAAAAATGGCCATTTTCCAAAAGCAATCTATAGATTCAATGCAATCGGCATCAAAATTCCAACTCAATTCTTCTTAGAGTTAGAAAGAACAATTTGCAAATTCATTTGGAAGAAAATAAAACCTAGGATACTGAAAACAATTCTCAACAATAAAAGAACCTCTGGGGTAATCATCTTTCCTGACCTCAAGCAGTATTACAGAGCAATATAGTGCTAAAAAAAACTGTATGGTACAGATACAGAGACAGGCAGGTCAGTGGAATTGAATTGAAGACCCAGAAATGAACCCACACACCTATGGTCACTTGGTCTTTGACAAAGGTGCTAAAACCATCCAGTGGAAAAAAGATAGCATTTTCAACAAATGGTGCTGGTTCAACTGGAGGTCAGCATGTAGAAGAATGCAGATCGATCCATTCTTATCACCATGTATAAAACTTAAGTCCAAGTGAATCAAGGACCTCCACATCAAACAAGATACAGTCAAACTAATAGAAGAAAAAAAGTGGGGAAAAGACTCTTAACACATGGGCAGTGAGGAAAATTTCCTGAAAAAAAAACACCAATGGCTCATGCTCTAAGATCACGAATCAACAAATGGGACCTCATAAAACTGTAAAGCATATGGCAAAGGACACTGTTGTTACGACAAAATGGCAACCAACAGATTGGGAAAAGATTTTTTCGAATCCTATATCTGATAGAGGGCTAATATCCAAAATATACAAAGAACTCAAGAAGTTAGACTCCAGAGAGTCAAATAACCCTATTAAAATGTGGGGTACAGAGCTAATCAAAGGATTTTCAGCTGAGGAATATCAAATAGGTGAGAAGCACCTAAAGAAATGCCAACAACCTTAGTCATCAGGGAAATGTAAATCAAAACAACCCTGAGATTCCACCTCACACCAGTCAGAATGACTAAGATTAAAAAACTCAGGTGACAACAGATGCTGTCAAGGATGTGGTGGGATTGCAAGCTGATACATCCACTCTGGACAACACTTTCACGTTTCCTCAGAAAATTGGACATAGTCCTACCATAGGACCCAGTTATTCCACTCAAAGATGCTCCAACAAACAACAAAGACACATGGTCTGCTATATTCATAGCAGCCTTATTTATAATAGCCAGAAGTTGGAAAGAACCCAGATTCCCTTCAACAGAGGAATGGATACAGAAAATGTGGTACATCTACACAATGGAGTACTACTCAGCTATTAAAAACAATGACTTCATGAAATTCATAAGCAAATGGATGGAAGTAGAAAATACCATCCTGAGTGAGGTAACCCAATCACAAAAAGTCACACATGGTATGCACTGACTGATAAGTGGATATTAGCCCAAAAGCTCGAATTACCCAACATACAATCCGTAGACCACATGAAGCTCAAGAAGTTATCAAAATTTGAATGCTTCAGTCCTTCTTGAACAGGTGACAAAAGTATTCATAGGATGGGATATGGAGACAATGTTTGGAGCAGAGACTGAACTGAAGGAATGGCCATTCAGAGCCAGCCCTACCTATACACACACACACACACACACACACACACACACACACACACACACACACACACACAGCCACCAAAACTAGATAATATCTGTGAAGCCAAGAAGTGCATGCTGACAGGAGCCAGATATAGCTGTCTCCTGAGAGTCTCAGCCAGCACATGTCAAATGCAGAGGCGAATGCTAGCAGGAAACCATTGAACTTAGAATGGGGTCCTTGTTGGAAGAATTAGAGAAAGGATTGAAGGAGCTGAAGAGGCTTACAACCCCATAAAAACAAACAATACCAACCAACCAGAGCTCCCAGGGATTAAACCACTAACCAGAGTGTACATATGGACAGAACCATGGCTCTAGCTGCATATGTAGCAGAGGATGGTCTTGTTGGGCATCAATGGGAGGATAAGCCCTTGGTCCTGCCAAGGCTGGACAGCCCCCGACGCTAGCACATGGGAATACTGGGGGGAGGCAGGAGTGGAGGGTGGTTGGGCAGAGGGAACACCCTTATAGAAGAAGAGGAGGGGGATAGGATAGGGGACTAATGGCCTGTCAACTGGCAAAGAGAATAACAATTGAAATGTAAATAAAATATATCCAATTAAAAAAATAATGAGGAATGCTACAAACTTACATTCACAAATTAAGTAACTTAAAGGAAATCAATCAATGCTTTCAAAATGTAAAGTTACCAAACTAAATAGAAATAGAAGTCAACCACAGCCATAAAATAATTTCAATTTGAAAGTCAAACATTTATAGTAAGTTATGATCATTTTGAGATGCTTTTCCTGGAGATTTCTAACTGATAGAATTCTCAACACTAGTCTCACACAAACTTTCTTAGGGGAGAAATAAACACTTGTCAAGTAACTACATGAGAATTCTATAAAAGTCAAAGACACTTTGCAAACTACTGACAGCATCTCTTATAAGCAAAGCAAGGAAAATATTAGCAATTTTAATCTGAACATGTCCAAGAGTGATTATATATTAGAAAAACCTGAGGTTTATCTTAGTTATTTTGACATTTTTACAAAAGTGTTAACACTTTGCACAAGAATAGGCTAAATCAGAAAAAATCACAGAATTATAGCAATATGCAGAAAAGCTTTTATAGTTTTCAAACACAATCATTAAAAAACAAAATAAACAAAAACAATTTTCATCAAACCAGGCAAAGAACTTCTTCACCATGATAAAAAGCACAACTTCTCCCTACCACCAAATAAATGAAGATAATATGCAGCTAACAAATAGAAACTATACTGGAGGCTTAGCTAATTGCAATAAACAATTACAATACAAAAGTGTGTTTCAATAAGAAAAATAATAGGTGCACTGCTTAAGCAGGAGATATCAGTTGTTTGTAAATGGCATGACTATTTACATAGAAAATCAACAACAATGAGTCATGTTTTTTCCTATATTCTATCAGTGAATGTGGTTCAAATTTAAAACACATTATTACATATTCTCAGAACAACAAAAACTAAGTTATATGCATAAAATGTGCAAGCTGTAGATATGAATAAAAACTAAAACTTAAATACTGATTAAAATATCCAAGAATTAACACTGGAGAACTGCCTCATCTTTATCAGTACAGGAAGACTGGATATTATCAAGTGTTGGTTCTTGGTAACTTGACCTTCAGATTCAGAAGAACCCAACCAAACTTTGGCAAATTACTATGAGAAAACTGTACTCATTATTTGAACAACAAGATATTACTGATGGCACAATAACTAATGGGCACCAAAGACCCTGTACATAGACTCAATAATACGTCAACTTATCTTTGACAAAAGAACAAAACCAATGGATAAAAAAAGAGCCCTTTGGCCAACAAGGCTGAACCTGGATGTTCTACAGAAATGACCCACAACAAGTTTCACTCTAGGCAAAGCACTATGTTTCACATACAAAGCAAAAGTATGAAACTTTTGAAAAGGGGGCTGGGTATGAACCTCATTTGGCAAAGTACTTGTCTAGCATACTGTAACAACATAGTTTCCATCCAAGCACTGCATAAGCTGGACACAAGGCCACATTCCTATAATTCACAAACTTGGAAAATGGAAGCAGAAGGAACCAGAGTTCAAGATTATCTACTACTACATATGTGGTTGGAGACCAGGCCAGACTACATAAGCTTCTATTTAAAACAATAACAACAACTATAAAATGAAGTAAAACAGAACAAAATCCTTTTCACAGATAACAACATGGATATGATTTTTTTTTTTTGGTTCTTTTTTTTCGGAGCTGGGGACCGAACCCAGGGCCTTGCGCTTCCTAGGTAAGCGCTCTACCACTGAGCTAAGTCCCCAGCCCCGATATTTTTTAACCTTAGATATAATATTTATACCTAAAAATATGAAATAAAAGGTAAATTGAACTTCAAATCAATTTTGGAACCCCTTTTAGAATAAAGAACTGTTAAATTACATCTCAGTAATACCATGATTTTTTACCCTTTAAAATATAAAGTAAATAGTGATAGTAAGACCTTGTCTTAAAAATAAATAATGAAAATAAAAAATAATTACACAATTTGATTTACTTAGCCATAAGAAGAGAATAAAGGATATTAAATTAAAAATATTGCCAAAGGAACTAAATGATAAATATAGATACTTAAACTACATGGAGTACTCTTATGTCTCAACAGTATAAAAATGAACATCCAGTTTACCGAAATAGGCCAAAATCTGGGCAGACACGTTATCAAAAATAACATTTAGGTGACAAATATTTATATGAAACTTGTTCTATAATTATTCAGCCAAGGAAATAAAAGCTACTGAGAGATTCCTTGCATGTCTATTAAACATGAACAGAGCGGAGAGCAGCCAGAAAGTCTGATGAGGAGGCAGAGCCACATAGAAGCTCATTTGCTGCCACTGGTAAGGCAAAATGGTATGGCCACCAGTAACACCTTGGAGAGCTTCACTGGGAAGGCACATTCCTACCAAACAGTTTACTGTCCAGCAAGCATACTTCTGGCAGTTACATATATATATATATATATATATATATATATATATATATACATACATACATACATACATACATACGTGTGTGTGTGTGTGTGTGTGTTTGTGTGTGTATGTGTACATCTAAAACTTGTAAATGAATGTTTACAGAATTTCTAAAATTACCAGATATGGAAATAACCAAGATTTTTTTCAGTGGCCAAATGGATAAACTATGGACTTTGTGAACAATGGATTTTTTTTTTGCTGGTAAAAAAGAAATGATCTACCCCACCATGAAAAAGACGTAGATGTAGGCAAATATATCATTAATGTATGTTTCAGACTGAAGCTAATCTCAGAAGGCTACATGTTGTGGTTCCAACTACATTGTATCTTGGAAAAGAGAGAACTGTGGTGAGAGCAAAAGGAATGTCATGGTCATGGGTTAAGGGAGAGGAAGGGTCAGCAGGCAGAGCATAGGCGAGTTGTGGTGAAGTGAAATTGCTGTCTGATGTTCCTATGGTGGCTATGTATAGAACCTATACCACACGGAATGTCAGTGGGGTGTGGGCTTCAGACGGCAATGATGCTTTAACGTCTGTCTGTTGCTACTCACAGGAGGACCATGCTACTACGGGAAGCTGATGGTGTACAGGTTCTTAATATATACGGCTGAACTTGGCTGTGAATTTAAAAGTGCTCTAAAAAGTAAACTCTATAGTTATACAAAGGTACAATTACACACCCAACACAGTGGCAAATATAAGTGAGGGCAGAAAATGCTAGCAGAAATCTAAACTTCCTGTGCACTACCCTGGTCGGGGAGGAGAGCTAGCTGTGCCTTTAGCAGAAATTTTAGACATAGCTGCCATATTATCCAGCAGCCCCAGCCCTTGCTGTTCCAGACAGGTAGGAATTTATGTTTATAAAAAATCGTATGCGTTATTGTTCTTAATAGCTTTAATCATAATAGTAAAACACTGGACAGAGTGAAACTGTCTCACTTGAGGGATGGTTTGATGAACTGAAGCTCATTCTTATAAAGTATTGCTCAGCAATAAAAAGCCTCACACTTTTGAAACACAATACAATGTGTACAGATTACATTGGATTATGCTTATGAAAAATATCCATTTCAAAAGTTTACACAAAATGGGAATTCATTGATGTAACTTCTGACAAGTGACAAGATAGAAATGGAGATGATATGGATTAGTAGATTAATGCTTGCTGAGGGCAGAGGGAATGATGTGGCAGGAGGGAAAGAAGAGCTAATGATGGCCTGGGGAGATGCTTGTCAGTAAAGTGCTTGCCATGCAGCCTAAAGCAGGAATCCAGGCATTAGAATCCACATTCAAAAGCACAAAAAGACAGACATGGTTGGCGAGTGCTTTTGATCACAGCTGAGGAAAGAGGAGGCGGGAAGATCACTGGAAACTAAATTTTACCAAGTAAGAGATCATGTTACAAAAAACCAAGGTAGTCAACAGATAAACAACACTTGAGATTGTTCTTTGGATTCCATGTGCACATAAAAAGCATACATACAGCACACATAAAATCACAGACACAAATATATGCACACACACAAACAGACACACAAACTTACAAGCCCATGCACATACACACACACACACACACACACACACACGCATGCACTTGCTCATAAATAAGAAATTAGCCAAATAAAACAGCCTCTAATAATATTAGCAAGTGGTTTATGAGTGGTTATCACAAAATTCTATTTTATTATCAGTGGGATTATATTTGAGTGATGTAGTACTTTTAAGTATATCATAAATAAACAGACTTTGAGGCATTTACAGCATGCTTACTTTCCACAGCCCACAAAACTGAATCTCACCTGCTAGTCAGGGATAAGATAAACCCATGTACTGAGGATCACAGGTCATTGCTGCCTTACTGGACCCTGAGACTATGAGACTCTTGTCTGATCTACAAAGGGATTTCCATCATAAACATAGGTCATAGCAATCCTACTCTTCCCTAGCAGTCTTCTGTTATCCTCCATTTCTATGTCCACATCATGGCCTAGTTTCTGCATATGCTATATCCACTTGCTGCAAAGAACTTACTCACTAAAGCATCTGAGGCCAACTGTCTGTTGCCATGGCTTTTTTCTTGAACAGCCTCTTGATCAATCTGCCCCTCTCTGCCCACCTTCAAGTTGTCTTGTAGCCTAGGTTGGTCTTAAACTCAAACTGCAGCTAACTATGACATTGAACTTCTAATCCTCTTGTTGATCCCTAGGATCACAGTTACACACCGCTACACCCAGTTTATACACTGCTGGAGATGGAAACCATCATTGCATATACACAGGCAGCCACACCACATACTAAGCCACAATCTTGGCTTGGTCCCCTGATTCCTTAACCCCCCTTGAGTGTAATCAGAAAAAGAAAAGGTCACCAGGAGTTTGCTTTGCGTCATGGCTTGAGAGGCGATAAAACTTATAAAAAGTATTTACATTATATGGAACAAAATATACCCAAGACCAAGTAAGGTATGGACTGAAGCAGTCAGAGCAGGAAGTGAGGCTGGGGCTAGGCTACAGTGCACTGCCAGACATGATAGCACAAATTTCCCAGTGTTATTTAGCAAACTATACATAGAATGCACAGACTGTTTATTGTTTGTTTTTTACGATTATGTCAAAATAAGAGTTTTGGTTTTTAAAGTTGTGGTGCGCTGGAAAAACTCTGGAATGTTCTGTATATTTTGTGTTGACTTAATTTTGTGGTCTACATGTTGTGAATCCACATGTTTTGGGACTTTGCTGTAGCTAAAATTCTGATGCAGTACCTGGATGCCTAGGCAATACATTTTCTTCTCCATTTATGCGGACAATGTCTCTTCCTCATTCATGCCTCCCCCAGAGTTTTTCACAGTTAGAACCCATCTTGTTAGCAGTCTTAGCCTAAATTTCTGTGTTATTGTTCACATTTCAGGTTCTGGAACATTCATTCTGTGGTCTTCAGTTCCTCTGCATCACACCTGCCTTCCCAGAAGGTTCAAACCACCACGTCCATAAAATATGGATTCCCATTTGACTCTCTGAGCTGAATTCTTGCAAGCTGGCCCAGCATTATTCTCTTAGTTGAGAAAGCTAACCATACATACTTCCACAAGAAGATCCTTATAGTGATCTCAGGTGTTCTTAGGGGAGATACATAAGGAAGTCATGATGACATATGGAAAATATTCATGTGCAACCATAAAAATGTCTGAAATCAATGACTTCAGCAAGTGTTAACAAAGTGCATCTCAGTGGGAGTGTTAAACACTATGGCTAGGTGACATTTAAATTGGAATCTGAAATTTAAGGACTTTATTCTAAGACAAAGCAGAGGATGAACAGTAAACAAGGAAAAACTGTATGAGAGGCCTAGCAGCAAATGCAGGAACCAATGTATATGTGAAACGAGGACTAGAATGAGACAAAGTCCTGAGGATACAAGGTAGCAGACAGGGGACAGGGGAGAGGGGATGAACTCCCAGGAGGGTGGGAATCCTGAGACCTCAGGAGAGACCCTGTCATTTCTGCCTACTTCTGCTTACATTCCTGGCCCAAGAGAAGCTGCATAGTGCCTCTGGATACAGGAATACAGGATCAGTCAATGGCTGGAAACTGTTGGCTTCTGCGTGTGCCCGACTAAATTGGTCCCACAACTCCCTGCACCCAAATCCTGTCGGGGAGAGAGCTGGACTCTCAAAAGTGAAGAGAGTCCTGAGAACTCAGAGGAGACAACTACTTTCTGCCCACATGACTGACCCAAGCGGAAATTGCCTAGTGCCATTGGTGCCCTCTGGGCACAGAGACCTAGGAGCAGTCAGAGGTAGGACCCTTCCGGCTTCTGCCTGCACCAAGAGCTGAAAGCCAATCACCAGGAGCACCTACACACCTTAGAGCAGAGGCAAGACCAACTCTTCTGTGCCAAGCAACCCGCCAGGAGTCTTCAGGTCATACAAACCCAGAAGCAGCTCATTGTTCTCAGCTCCTGCTGAAAGGAAACAAGTCTACAGTAGTGCTAATACACAGGCCTGCGGAAGGGCCAAGCCACCATCAGAGACAGCAAGACAAGCTAACACTAGACACAACCTGATGACAAGAGGCAAGCTTGGAACCTAAGCAACAGAAACCAAGACTACTTGGGATCATTAGAGCCCAGTTCTCACACCAAAGCAAACACTGGATATCCAAACACACTAGAACAGCAAGATTTGGATTTAAATCACATTTTATGATGATGGAAGACTTTAAGAAGGGACATATATAACTCTCTTAAAGAAATATAGGACAACACAAGTAAACAATAGAAGCCCTTAAAGAGGAAACATAAAAAATCTCTGAAAGAATTACAGGAAAACACAACCAAACAGGTGAAGGAATTGAACAAAACCATCCAGGATTTAAAAATGGAAATAAATACAATAAAGAAAGCACAAAAGGAGACAACCCTGGAGAAAGAAAACCTAGGAAAGAGATCAGGAGACAAAAATGCAAACATCACCAACAGAATACAAGAGATTGAAGAGAGAATCTCAGGGGCAGAAGATACCATAGAAAACATTGACAGAATCATCAACGATAATGTAAAATTCAAAAAGCTCCTAACCCAAAACATGCAGGAAATCCAGGACACTATGAGAAGATCAAACCTAAGGATAATAGGTATAGAAGAGAGTGAAGACTCTCAACTTAAAGGGCCAGTAAATAACTTCAACAAAATCATAGAAGAAAACTTCCCTAACCCAAAGAAAGAGATGCCCATAAACATACAAGAAGCCTACAGAACTCCAAATAGATTGGACAAGAAAAGAAATTCCTCCTGGCACATAATGGTCAAAGCGCCAAATGCACAAAACAAAGAAAGAATGTTAAAAACAGTAAGGGACAAAAGTTAAGTAACATATAAAGGTAGACCTATCAGAATTACACCAGACTACCCACCAGAGACTATGAAAGCTAGAAGATCCTGAGCAGATGTCATAAGCAGACCGTAAGAGAACATAAATGCCAGCCCAGGCTATTATATGCAGCAAAACTCTCGATTAACATAGATGAAGAAACCAAAATATTCTATGACAAAACCAAATTTACACAATATCTTTTTATAATTCTAGCCCTACATAGGACAAGAGCAATCATACAACAAAAGGAGGTCAAAGGGATACAAATTGAAAAGGAAGAAGTCAAAATGTCACTATTTGCAGATGATATGATAGTATACTTAAGTAACCCCAAAAGTTCCACCAGAGAACTACTAAGCATGATAAACAACTTCAGTAAAGGAGCTGGGTATAAAATTATCTCAAACAAATCAGTAGTCTTCCTCTACTCAAAGGATAAACAGGCTGAGAAAGAAATTAGGGAAATGACGCACTTCACAATAGTCACAAATAACGTAAAATACCTCTGTGTGACTATAACCAAACAAGTGAAAGATCTGTATGACAAGAACTTCAAGTCTCTGAAGAAAGAAGTTGAAGATCTCAGAAGACGGAAAGACCTCCCATGCTCATGTATTGGTAAGATTAATAGAGTAAAAATGGCCATTTTGCCAAAACCAATCTACAGATTCAATGCAATCACCATCAAAATTCCAACTCAATTCTTAGAGTTAGAAAGAGCAATTTGCAAATTCATTTGGAATAACAAAAAACTCAAGATAGTGAAAATTATCCTCAACAATAAAAGAACTTCTGAGAGAATCACAATTCCTGACCTCAAGCAGTATTACAGACAAATAGACTTAAAAACTGTCAGGTATTGGTACAGAGACAGGCAGGTAGATCAGTGGAATGAAATTGAAGACCCAGAAATGAACTCACATGCCTATAGTCACTTGATCTTTGACAAAGGAGTTAAAACCATCCAATGGAAAAAGATAGTATTTTTAACAAGTGGTGATAGTTCAACTGGAAGTCAGCATGTAGAAGAATGCAAATGGATTCATTCTTATTGCACTGTACAAAACTGAAGTCCAAGTGGGTCAACGACCTCAACATAAAACCAGATACACACTCAAACTAATAGAAGAAAAAGTGGGGAAGAGTCTCGAATACATCTGCATTGGGTAAAATTTCCTGAACAAAACACCAATGGCTTGTGCTCTAAGATCAAGATTCAACAAATGGAACTTCAAAAAACTGCAAAGCTTCTGTAAGGCAAAGGACACTGTCATTAGGACAAAACAGCAACCAACAGATTGGGAAAAGATCTTTACCAATCCTATATCTGATAGAGGACTAATATCCAAACTATACAAAGAACTCAAAAATTTAGACTCCAAAGAGCCAAATAACCCTATTAAAAATGGAGTACAAAGCTAAACAAAAAATTCTCAGCTGAGGAATGCTGAATGGCTGAGAAACACCTAAAGAGATGTTCAACATCTTTAGTCATCAAGGAAATGCAAATCAAACCAACGCTGAGATTCCACCTCACATCAGTCAGAATGGCTAAGATAAAAAACTCAGGTGACAACAGATGCTGGTAAGAATATGGAGAAAGAGGAACACTCCTCCATTTTGGGTGGGATTGCAAGATGGTGCAACCACTCTGGAAATCAGTCTGAAGGTTTCTCAGAAAATTGTACATTGCACTACCTGAGGACCCTGCTATACTTCTTCTGGGCATATACCCAAAAGATGCTCCAACATACCATGAACACACATGCTCCACTGTTTTCATAGAAGCCCTTATTTATAATAGGAAGAAACTGTAAAGAACCCCGATACCCTTCAACAGAGGAATGGGCACAGAAATTGTGTTACAGCTACACAGTGGAATGTTAGACAGCTATCAAAAACAATGATTTCGTGAAATTCATAGGCAAATGGATTGAACTAGAAAATTTCTTCCTGAGTAAGATAACCCAATCACAGAAAAACACACATGGTATGCACTCATTGATAAGTGGATATTAGCTCAAAAGCTGGAATTACTGAAGGTGCAATCCACCGACCACATGAAACTCAAGAAGGATGACCATATGCCTCACTCCTTCTTTAAAGAGGGTACAAAAATATTCATAGGAGGGGATATGGAGGCAAAGTTTGGAGCAGAGACTGAAGGAACAGTCATTCAGAGCTTGCCACACCTGGGTATACAGTCCATATATATACAGCCACCAAAACTAGATAAGATTGATGTAACTAATAAGTGCATACTCACAGGATCGGAATGTAGACGTCTCCTAAGAGGCACAGCCAGCGCATGCCAAATACAGACGTAAATGCTACCAGCAAACACCTGAACTGAGAATGGGACCCTGTTGGAAGAATTAGAGAAAGGATTGAAAGAACTGAAGGGGCTTGCAACCCCATAAGAACAACAATGCCAACCAACCAGAGCTCCCAGGGACTAAACTCCTACCCAAAGCTTATACATGGGTAGACCCATGGCTCCAGCTGCATATGTAGCAGAGGATGGCCTTGTTGGGCACCAATGGAAGGAGAAGCCCTTGGTCCTGCCAAGGCTGGACCCCACACCACCAGTGGATGTCAGGTTGGGGTAGCAGAAAGGGGAGGTGGATAGGGGAGGAGAACACCTTATAGGATGGGTAAGGGTATAGGATAGGGGGTTTCCAGGAAACATGGAAAGGGAATAATATTTGAAATATAAATTAAAAATATATCCAATAAAACAAACAAAGAACCCAAACAAACAAAAAGACAAAGTAGCTGACCTCATTGACCTCACTCCTCATTCAAGCTGACTTATATTCGCCTGCCTGGAGTGGAACCGAGGAAAGTGGGGGTGAAAGAGAGAAAGAATGATCAATTTTCACCTATGGAGTTCTTCTCAAGGGGGACTGTGGGACTGACTAGGAGTGCTAAAATTAGGAAGCACTCTAGAGGTGAACTTTTACCTCTTCAGTTTGTCCTCTGAGTGTCCTGGCTTTCCTGTTCCAGTGCCAGCCATGGATCAGAACTCAGAAAGGGATGTGGGTTTCAGGAAAATACAAGCCTAATGTGCCTACAGAATAAAAATTCCTGTTGAGTTGAGCCAGACTAAATATGAGCTTGTAGTTCAAAGAATAGAGTTTTTGCTTTATTTCATTTGTGGTATGATTTTTCTGGCAGGGTTTAGGCAAGGGAAAGTCGAAATCTAGTTCATTTTCCAAATATTCATACTAGGGACAGGAATCATGGCATATGACAGCAATCCCAGGGTTTGGACTTAGCCTGGATGGTGGTAAATTCCAGACCAGCTTCTTGAGCTACATAAAGAGGGTTTGTCAAGGAAAGAGAGAGGGGGGGGGAGGGAGGGAGGGAGGGAGAGGGAGAGGGAGAGGGAGAGAGAAGGAGGAGGAGGAGGAGGAAGAAGGGGAGGGAGGGAGGGAGGAAGGAAGGAAGGAAGGAAGGAAGGAAGGAAGGAGGAAAGAACAACACAAATCTAATAGAAACATAACAGAGAGCAAACTTTGTGTACTTAGAAGTGAACATTACATCGTATTGACAGAGAAATGTAGATTAAAACATTTAAGAGGTCTCACTTGGTAGAGTACTTTCTTAACCTATTTGAATCCCTGGGCTCCATCTCTAGTACTACACAGAAGCATCCTGGCACCTTTCCCATAGTCCTGGTACTCAGGAGGTAGAATTAGGAGGATCGGAAGTTGAGGTGATTGTCACAGACTTCCTTGTAACGTAACTGCAACTTGTAACACTGATAAAAGCTAAACACTACAGAGGAGGTAGAGCAGCCACTTAGAAAGAGGCTGGCTGTTTACAAAAACAAGGCAATCTCTTACTGTACAGCTGAATCACTCTGCTGTGTTATGTGATTCATATCCACAGTGATACTCCATTAAGATAAAACAGATTTTCTATTTGCCAGCAGCTGTCAACTGCAATCTTGTTAGTGGGTGGCACTCCTCGCCCACTTCCTTCTTTCAGTCCTGTGACCACATATGGCTTGAACTTGTACAGGTCTTGAATGTGTTGTCATAAGTTCTGTGAGTTCATATGTGCAGCAGTCCTGCTGTAACTGGCAGGCACTGTTCCCTTACTGTCATCCATCATTTTTGGCTTTTACAATTTTTCTGCCTTATCTTCCATACAGATCCCTGAACCTTGAAGAAAGGGGTTTGATAAAGACATCCCCTTCAGAACTGAATCTTCCCAAATATCTGACTCTCTGCAGATTGTCTAGTTATGGGTCTCTCTGTTAATTCCCCTATGCTAGAAAGGCAAAGACAACCCAAGAGCTGGATCTATGGTGCCACTTGCCAAACAGTGTAGCCTACTTGATAAATTTCCAGCCATTGAGAGACCTTGTCTGGAAAAACAAGGTGTGTGTCTCTCAGTTAGGCTTTCTATGTTGTAAAGGGACAATATTACTGAGGTAACTCTTATAAAGGGAAATATTTAACTGGGCCTGGCTTATAGTTTCAGAGGTTCAGCTGATTACCATCATGGAGGGAATCATGACAGCATGCAGGCAGTCATGGTTTTGGATGAGCCAAGAGTTCTACATCTTGATGCTCAGGCAACCAGGAAGAGTCTCTCTTGCATACTGGGCAGAGTTTGAGACAGTTCCTTCGACAAGGCCATACCTATTCCAAGAAGGCCACACCTACTCCAACAAGGCCACACTTCCTAATACTGACACTCCTCATGAGCCAAATATTTTCAAACCACTAGAGTGTATGTCTTGAGTAGCAACTGCCAAGATTTTCCTCTGGTTTTACCATATGCTTGTACATATTTTATGTGCATGTGTACCTGTACACAAACACACACACACACACACACACACACACACACACACACACACACACGCACACAATCAAGACAAGAAAAGCCAAAGCAACTTTAAATTGCAAAGAGAAAGAAGTGAGGCTGAAAATGCCATGCCATATAAGATCAGTCTTATGACCTCCTAGGAGAGGCAGCACAAGATGACCTCACTATCCTGACAACAAACCATCTTGACTGTCTCTAGTCAGTGATAGTAGGAAAGGATATTGAGTCAGAAATACAGAGAGGTTCTATAGTCATAAGCCCCTGTGAAATATTTGTTGCTTGTCTGACTCCATGGAAGGCAGATACCAAAGATCCACCCAAAGGCAATCTGTGGACAAGGTAACAATACGATGTCAGGTATTGTAATCAACACAGCACTTCTGTTGGGGATATTGACAATGAGAAACCATACACATAACCAGGCAAAGGTAGATACACGGTAATTTTCTATACCTTCTTCTTCATCATTTGGCTACAAACCTAAAATTTTCCTAAAAATATATTTTTAAAAAATGTACAGTGTGATGGTTTGCCCAGGGAGTAGCACTATTTGGAGGTGTGGCCCTGTTGGTGTAGGTGTTGCCTTGTTGGAGGAGGTGTGTCACTGTGAGTGTGGGCTTTAAGAGACCCTCATTCTAGCTTCCTAGAAGTCAGTATTCTCCTCATAGCAGCATCTTCAGATGAAGATGTAGAACTCTCGGCTCCTCCTTCACCATACGTGCCTGGATGCTGCCATGCTCCCGCCTTGATGATAATGGACTAAACCTCTAAACCTTTAAGCCAGCCCCAATTAAATGTTGCCCTTATAAGACTCGCCTTGGTCATGGTATCTGTTCACAGCAGTAAAACACTAAGACATACTGTTTTGCAGATGTCAGTTGGCAAAGGAAGACATAGCTGGAAAAAGCCTCAGTGGTTTGGAGGGTTTATTGTTCTTGCAGAGTGGACCCAGGTTCTGTTTCCAATGCACACATGGAGGTTCTCAACTGCTTGCAACTCCAGTTCTAAGAGACCCTATACCCTCTTCTGGCATCTCAGGGCTCTCAGTTATACATGTTGCAAACAAACTACTGTAGGCAAACATACATATACATTTAATGAATAGGTAAAGCTTTAAACAGTAAGAAAAGAAATAGCTGGTATCCTGTTGATAGTGTCTAAGTGCAAGTTGGATGTGGACCATGTGATACATGAAGTGGAGAAAAATGTAGAGATTAGAAATGAATTGGGATGCAGCTACAGGTCAACAGCAGAGTGCTTGCTTAGCACGTGTAAGGCCCAGGGATTGATACCAGAATCAAACAGAAGAAAAGAAGAGAGACACAGAAACAGAGAGATAGAGACAGACACAGAGAGACAGACACAGACACAGAGACAAAGAGAGAGTCAGAGAAAGACAGAGAGAGAGAGAGAGAGAGAGAGAGAGAGAGAGAGAGAGAGAGAGGAGAGGAGAGGAGAGGAGAGGAGAGGAGAGGAGAGGAGAGGAGAGGAGAGGAGAGGAGAGGAGAGGAGAGGAGAGGAGAGGCAGACAGATTAAAAGCAGCACAAATACAATGAGCTCCGTGTAGAACCCCTGCATAATTAAGACAGCTTCCCTCACAAGGAAGAGGTCAGTGATATCTCGAAGTCATATGCTTTTCTCTGCCTCTTCAAATATTGAAAAGTGGTTCTGCAAAGAGCCTGGCCTACTACCATCCCAGAAGGATGAACTCCTACTAAAATGTCTTTGGACCCCAAGGTTGTGAATATCTGTCCAGCCTTCTTTCAGCCTTCATCCCGTGTACACAGGGTCTACTGGCCAGATTGGAATTTGCCGTTTTTCGCTTCCTTCAGAGACTTTCCATGTTACTGACTGAGCTGGCACAGGTTCGTTTTCTTCACTTGGGAAGTTTAACAAATTCAAAAGCATTAGCATGTCTGCTTTAGTAAGGAACCAGTGTGAGCATTTAGAGAATTGCAAGGCACTTGAGTAAGCGCTTACAAACTCATTATTTGTCCACAGAGGGAATGAGTGTCTGACCATATATAACCTTCCTTAGTCTCTGACTATAAGTGGTCAGTGCTAATATTCACCTCCTTTATTTATTCTTCACCCTGGTTCCCACAGTTGTCAACCACTCTTGTGGCCACACCTGCCGGCCCCCTCAGTGTTTCTGCCCTAGCACCTTACTTCTCTTCTCCATCTTTTGGTCCTCTTATTTCATGTTTGTCCTGATCATACACAAAAATATTCAATCAGAATTAATTCCTCCCAGGCTCACAACACCTTTATCTCTACTGAAGCTATATCACGTGTAATGAATTCAAAAGCTAAAGTGAAAATTTAAGGGTTCTTTGGAAAGTCAGTTGTGTTAGATGGTGGTTTGCTAGGGTAACGTTTCATTGAAGCAGACACAGCTGAAAGACTAAGACTATCCAACACAACTTACTTTCCAAATAACCTTATGTCTAAGATCAAAAACTCAGGTGGCAGCAGATGCTGGCGAGGATGTGGAGAAAGAGGAACACTCCTCCATTGTTGGTGGGATTGCAGACTGGTACAACCATTCTAGAAATCAGTCTAGAGGTTCCTCAGAAAATTGGACATTGAACTACCCGAGGACCCAGCTATACCTCTCTTGGGCATATACCCAAAAGATGCCCCAACATAGAACAAAGACACATGTGCCATTATGTTCATAGCAGCCTTATTTATAATAGCCAGAAGCTGGAAAGAACCCAGATGCCCTTCAACAGAGGAATGGATACAGAAAATGTGGTACATCTACACAATGGAATATTACTCAGCTATCAAAAACAATGACTTTATGAAATTCATAAGCAAATGGAGGGAACTGGAAAATATCATCCTGAGTGAGGTAACCCAATCACAGAAAAACACACATGGTATGCACTCATTGATAAGTGGCTATTAGCCCAAATGCTTAAATCACCCTAGATGCACAGAACACATGAAACACAAGAAGGATGACCAAAATGCAAATGCTTCACTCCTTCTTTAAAAGGGGAACAAGAATACCCTTAGGAGGGAATAGGGAGGCAAAGTTTAGAACAGAGGCAGAAGGAACACCCATTCAGAGCCTGCTCTACATGTGGCCCATACATATACAGCCACCAAACTAGATAAGATGGATGAAGCAAAGAAGTGCAGGCCGACAGGAACCAGATGTAGATCTCTCCTGAGAGACACAGCCGGAATACAGCAAATACATAGGCGAATGCCATCATTAAACCACTGAACTGAGAATGGGACCCCCATTGAAGAAATCTTAGAAAGGACTGAAAGAGCTTGAAGGGGCTTGAGACTCCATATGTACAACAATGCCAACCAACCAGAGCTTCCAGGGACTAAGCCACTACCCAAAGACTATATATGGACTGACCCTGGGCTCCAACTGCATAGGTAGCAACGAATAGCCTAGTAAGAGCACCAGTGGAAGGGGAAGCCCTTGGTCCTGCCAAGACTGAACCCCCAGTGAATGTGATTGTTGGGGGGAGGTAGGTAATGTGGGGAGGATGGAGAGGGGAACACCAATAGAGAAGGGGAGGGGGAGGAGTTAGGGGGATGTTGGCCCAGAAACCGTGAAAGGGAATAACAATAGAAATGTAAATAAGAAATAGTCAAGTTAATAAAGATGAAAAAAAGTTGCTATCATATTTTTATGCGTTTAGAGATTTTACTGTAAATTTATTTCAACTACATAGCATTTCTCTCATTTTTCTATTCATTCTCTCATCTATTTAAGTACCCACACATCTTTCTTGATGTTACTTTGCTCTTGCTACATAGAAATAGATGACTACTCTTTCTTATTTTTATGTATGTATATGGCAAGAGTTTCCCTGGTACATGTTTTATGTATCTCTAGGCCTTCATTACTCAGCAGTCCTTCAGTTTTAGGTGAGCCCTTCTCTGCTTCTCTGTTGCCCTAGTAACCAATTAAACTATTTTAACTCTGCCTTGGTGTGGGTCTTTCATTCTTTCTCTAGTCCTTGTATTAGACACTTTATCTAGGGTCCCCAGGCACTATAGAAAGGTGCAAGTGGATTATCTATCCCAAATCAAAGGGTTAACTTCTGCAATAGTTTGTCCTTCTGTTGCTGTGATACAGCTCTCTGATTAAAGCCAACTCTAAGGAAAGGTTTTATTTGGATTACATGCCCAGGTCACATACCATTATTCAAAGACATTGGGGCTAGAACTAATGGCAGAAACTTGAAGCAGACACTGCCAAGGGATGCTGATAAGTATTCTACTGTCTTGCTTATGCTGAAACTACTTTTCGTATATAGCCCAGGCCCACCTGCCTAGCACACAGTTAACAGGGTCCTCCCACATCAGTCATCATCAAGACGTTCTCTTACATGACCTTGGGCCAATTTGATTGAGGCAAATTCTTCAGGTGAGGTTTCCTCATCTCAGGTGACAGGATATTGAATCAAGATAACAATACAAACTAACTAGGATTTACTCATATCAGAAACTTCTCCAAAGTTAACCTTAGATAAGCAAGATCTCAGGCCTTACCTGAAACTGCAGACCCAGAATCTGTGTAGGAGCAACACCTCAGGTAACTGACATGCAGCCAGCATTGTGAACATGAGAAAATAGTTTTTTCTGATGATTTCTGTGCTCATGACTGGATCCTAGTTTTTATACTGTAGTGTGTACAACAAGAGACTATAATTATGTATCCTGGCTAGTATTGTGTCAACTGGACACAAGCTAGAATTATTTGGGAAGAGGGACTCCCAATTGAGAAAAATATCCTCAGTAAGACTGGCCCATAGTGAATTTTCTTAACTAATGACTGAATGAGAGGCCTCAGCCTATTGTGGGCAGCGCTACCTCTGGACAGATGGTTCTGGATGGTATAAAAGAAAAATGGATGAATTAGCTATGGTACCAAGTTGTAAACAGCACTCCTCCATGGCCTCTGCTTCACTTCTTATCTCCAGGTTCCTGCCTTGAGTCCCTGCCCTGACTTCCTTCATTTATGGTTTTTGACCTGAGAGTTGTAAGAAGAAACAAACCCTTCCCTTCTGAAGTTCCTTTTGGTCATGGTGTTTTATCACTTTAACAGAAACCCTAGCTAAGACACCACAGTATTCTGGGTGGCCTTTGTCCCTCTGGACTCTGCCTTTTAGACATAGCACAAGGATCTCTTTCTTTGGAAAAAAAAATTTCCTGCTGTAGAGGTCATATGCCCCACAGTGCAGTGTCCTGCATGCCTATGTGGTACAAATCTCTCTTTTCCCAGTTGAATGCAGGAAAAAACCATCATTCTTATAGCATGTTATAGGCATGTCATAGGTGATCATGGGCCCAGTTCTTAAATTAGTGACTAAAGGAATGACCTAGTTAGCTGGAAAATACATGAACAGGGAAAATTAAGTATAGAATATGTATTCAAATTACTGATACTTCTTTGCATGCCATTCCATCCTATAATTATATTAAAATAGTTATATATATTTAATTAATAAGTATTTAATAAAAATAATATTGAATAATATTTTATGAATAAATATTTTTGAAAGGATTGGAAGGATGTGGAGTTTAGCATAATGCTGTTTCCAAACAATAATTTGGTGTGGGCTTGTGGATATGGGGTCTTGGGAGGAAGAGGAATAGGAAGGGCACAAAATCCTGTCTCAGGAAATTCTAACTTTGTGCATGTGTGACTAGGAATTCCTATCCAGAACAAGCATTTCCAGGTTCTCAGTATCTTTTACAAAGAACCAAAGAAGTGCATACAGAAGGCAAGTAATAGTACAGAGCAGAGCCCATGCAAGAGAGCAGTGGCTCAGTGAGTCAGGTTGATTGAGGATCATGATTACTGCTTGGGCCTTCTTTTATGAGGTCTAGAAAAAATAGGATTTGGTTGTTAGGGATGGAGTATAGATGGTCTTTTTGTGCTGTTGGACAGTCATGGGTTATGTGTGCCTTTGTTCACTGAGTATGTCTTCTGTGACACATCAGATTTTAATTATTCATAAGCACAAAGTGATAAACAGATAATTTCACCTAATAAGTTGACTTCAAAACACAGTTTACCTATTACACATCCACACAGACTCAACTGGGCACTTTGCCTCCCATTCTCTTTTTGGAGCATATTTTATAGGAATTGACTATTGCCATAGGAAATAGGTGAAGAAGCAAGTCACACCATTTTTTGAAGTGGGGAATATTTATATGCAGCTCTAAACAAGTGAGGGTCCCAGAGACCATGAGCATTCCAGGAAGGAGGTTTGGGCATAGCACCAGAGAAACAGTCCTGAACAGCTAAACCTTGCTACATGTCCATGAAAACCTCCTGTGTGTAAAGCAAGGGCCTCCCAGCTATCTTTCCCAATATTGAGTTCTTTGAAGCAAAGAGCCTCCCTCCCTCCTTCTCTGTCTTCTTCTCATTCTCTTCCTTCCTCTCTCCCTCTATTCCTCGCCCCCCTTCTTCACCTCCTGCCCTTCCTTCACTTGCGCTCTCTCCATCATATTTCTCCCTTCTCCTCTCTCCCCCTTCTATTTAGTCCCTTTTGTTTTCCTTCCCTCCATTCTTTTATAGACTTCACTTTTCTTCCTCTCTGTCTACTCATTCCTTCTTTCTTTCACCACCTTTTTTCTATTTTTTCTCTCTTCCTTTCCACACCCCCTATCTTACTGCCTCACTGTAAAATACTTAAAATCCCCCAACACGTTTTCCTAGGTCTATACTCTAATCTGCGACTCATTTTGATTTTAACTTTCACTGTAAGTGAACTTAGACACTGCTGACAAGGTGCATCTGTGGAGCACCCAATTATGTGTTAATGACTGCTTTGCCATGAGGTAATATATATGTGAGGAGACACATTCTGGAAGACTCTGGGAGCCCAGCTTTTTTTTGGGTGCTTTGCTTCCTCTATTACCCTTACTCTCTCACCAGATTTTTAGTCAGCTGCTCAGTTTTCTGACTCTAAGCGCCAAGGTAAATAAATAATGCTTTGGAAAATTTGACACCACAGCTTAATACCCACATGGTCACCAAATGAGAGAAATGCTAGCTATTTCCCAGACACAGAGACGTGCATTTTCTTCCCTTTCTTTAATTTCCGTAGGTCTTTGGCAGTTCAGTCTGGAAAAGTAAAAGTTCTTTACCCAGAAGACATTTGGTAATTTTAAACTCCCCGTTTAGAAGGTCTCCAGTGGGAGAAAGGAGGGGGTGGGAGTCAGGGAGGGTTGCCACTCCAGCTGTTAGCAGCAATCTTGACTTGGAGGCAAGCCTGTAATCCAAGCACAGCTAAATGAAAGGCTGGGGCACCCATGTCTAAGAAGTGATTCCACTGCCACCCAAACTCACACCGCTCAGACTTCAGTGGCATTCTTACCCTTATTTCTCTGGCAAGGAACTCCAAGAAAGGGATGGAATTTATGCAATCTGACACACTGTGGGCAATGGCTGGGCTGGCTGGCTGTCCACTTTCCGTTCTCTCCCTTTTACAGGCAGCCCCTAGCTCCTAAAGCAGGGATGCACTGGAAACCCTTGCACTTAAGTAACTTTTTTTCCACCTTTCTGCCTTCCAATATGCTGTCAAGAACCAGGCAGGCTTTGGGGGAGGTACCCAAGGAGCTGCTGATCTTGCTTATTGTTTTCTATATTGAGAAGCCAATGTCAAGATACCCCTGCCAAGCCCTGAATAGTTAACACACTGTAGTCTATAGTGCTCAGCTTAATGTCTAAAAAATATACTTAAAAAAAAAACATTGAGTGTTCAGGCAGTAAGCCCTTGAGTTTTGCTGTCTGCTTCTAGCAGCTGCTTTCCAACTCACATCTGTGATAGTCAATACTGCTAACAGGAGTCTCTAGGGTGCAACAAGCATCCAGAGGAAGAACTGCTTTGACAGAGAGCCAAGAGACCTTGGCGTCATCCAGGGGAAATACATTTTTTTTTCAGATAACCGCAGCCAGCACAGATGGAGAGTGCATCCCTTTCTTCAAGGGTCTGACAGAACAGAGCATATCCCAGAGCTGCACCTTTCCAGCCCCACCCCAGCAGCATTACTTGTTCACACAAACAGAAGACGAAGGACAGAATATCTTTCCCAGGCAATCCCTGCAATGTCTCTGGTAAGAGAGAGAACTCTCAACCACTGGAACCAGGAACAGACAGAAGCAAGAAAATAAAAAGCAACGTGGCAGACTCTGCCTGGGCCCAGAGGTTTTTAACATTAGTCTCTGAGATGACAAGCACTGGGATCCAGCAAATGATAAATCAAATATTTATTCTTGGCTGCACAGCAGGTGTTTGCTGCCTGCGCTTGCCTCATACAGGATTCAAAGATTCAAGGTGATTATGCTATGCAACATACACAATAGCACTATGCTCGCTCTATCTATCTATCTATCTATCTATCTATCTATCTATCTATCTATCTATCTACCTACCTATCTATCATCTATTTATCTACCTATCTATCTATCTATCTATCTATCTATCTATCTATCTATCTATCTATCTATCTATCTTTCTATCACTGTGTCAGAGTAGTTCATCTAAACAAAGAATGGTCATAAACACCTGACTTCTCCATCTCTACCTCCAGGTTGCTGGGGGCTCTGGGTGTGTTCTAGAGATTGAATTTAGGAATTTGTGTACTCTACCAACTGAGTTGTAAACCTAAAATATCTCTAAGTGTGGGCACACGTAATGATGAAATCTTGTTAAGTAATTTGTCCTAAAATATTTCTAAGTGTGGACACACCTAATGAGGAAATCTCATTAAGTAGTTTTAAGGTTTTAACCAAAGAAGTCTTTAAAATAGTTATTTAAACAAGCCAATAGCAAATCAGAGTCAGTTACACTTCATCGTGCGAGCTTGCCCTGGAGACAGAAGTTAGCTTTCTCATTTGCAGGGAAATGACCATTTTCAATAGATAAATCTAGAAACCACACTGTTTAAAATTGTCCTTAAATCAATGAGCTACAGTTTTGTAATGCTTTTTTGGGCACTGTGACCCATATGAAGGAGGTGACACCACATACGTAGGCTGGGAGGCTGGCCTGTGAATCTTTGACCCTAAATTTATCCACAGAAGAAACTGGAGCCCATGTCACAGATATCACTAATATCCAGGGAAGAGCAGGCAGTGAGGACTAATTTTTCAACTTCAGTTACTACTCTTACCAAATATAGAAATCATTTTCTCCTTTCTGCTCATTGTACCACTGAGTAGCTGTTAATCAGACTACAGTTTGACAGATTTAAAACTCTTGTCTCATTTCTTGCCCACCCTAAGCTCATGTAGCTAATAATCTGAAAAGTGACCAAGAAGGAGAAAAAGAATAAAAGCTAACTAGGGGGATGATAACAGAGAATGTGACAGATAGCTGAAGATGTGAAGCCATTTGGACTGAGCTTCTCCAAGGTCTAGATGAGGCTTGATTATTAATTTTTTACAAGGTTTTCTTTGCAGGACCTTTTCCCAACCAGAAGAGGACAGTCAAATTGATTACCTTACCAAATTAGTGTCAGAGAATTAAAAACTAGAAGAGAGAAAAGAAAGAAGGAGGGAAGAAAAGGAGAGAAGAAATCAGGGAGGGAGGCGAAGAAGAAAAGAAGAAGGAGGAAAAAAGAAGGGAAGAAGAAGGGAAGGGGAAAGGAGGGAGAAAGGATAAAGCAGCACATAAATTACTGGGCATTTTGTGCATAGACATTGGATAGTGAGGGTTGGAATGTCTCTAAACCCTAAGTATATACAAGGCAGGATGTCCCTAGTAGGATCATCATCTGTTGTCTTCATAATAACCTTACTTGACACCTCCCCACCATGGTTTTATTTTTTTCTGCAACTCTTCTGCTACAGTGCAAGTATCTAACACCTATGGGATCAGCTTGTGTACTGTATAGGACCTTTAAAAGACCAGACCTAAAAGGAAGTCTTAGGTCATTCAATGAGTGTACCCTCAAAAGGAATTATGGGAGCTCAGCTCTTGCCTCCTTTCTCCTTTGCTTTGGCCATTGGATGAATGACTCTATCCCTAGCTTCTTTCCATGTCTTCCTTGCCACAGGCTTTTGCATCTACCATGAGCCAAAATAAACCTTTCCTTATTAAAATTGATTATCTCAGACAAGGTTGTAGTCATGGAAATCTGGCCAGCACATCCTGTCTGTCTAAGTAGAGCCCTTTTTGGATGATGAAGGGCTCCCATACTTTCTGTGTGATTACATTCACCACTATAACTAGCAACTATGGTTCGCAGTAGTGGTCACCTGATGACTTTGTGTTCTGCAGCAAAGATGACATTCAGAAATCATCCTCTGTACTGTGCCAGTTAATATCACCTGAACATTTCCTGTTAGGAACCTCAAAATTTAGAATGCAGGCTCTGAAGAGTTCCACAAATGCACTTGTTCTTCATATCCCACATCCCATGGTTACTACCCCCTGCCCAAACACATCCATGTGTGTACAGAGAGGCACATGTATGTTCCTGAAAACCATGAACAGCAAATGTAAACCTATCACCCACTGCTGAACAATGCATGGTCCTTAGTGGGCTCCCAGTAATCCATATTAATGACTTTTTCTTTTATTTTTATGACCAAATATCTGATAAAATGCAACTTTGGAGGAATGTTTTATTTTATCTGACAGTTTAAGAAGAAATATAGCCCAGGTTGGTCAAGATACAGCTATGGTATATCTGTAGTCAAGAAGCATAGAGATGTATGTAGGACTCCAGCCCATGGGATGGAGCCATCCATATTTGGGTTGGAGGAATCCCTAAATGAATATGGAAGAAATGGATGTAGTTCAGAGTGGGTGAGGCCTCTTGGGCCTCAAACTCTTAGAATTGGCAACATCTTCCTCTGGTCTGTGTGAAGATGTTAACAGTGAGTATAAAGGGAGGCAATCACAGTCTCCTCCCACAGGACTGATACCTGAGACTACTCCTTACAGAGACTAAAAGAAGCTAATCTGTCTCCTTCTGCAGACCATGATAAATGCACTGTGTTTCTCGGTTTCTTTCTAGTTGGTACCACTCGAGCAGATTCACCACAACCCACCCAACCCCACCTTTTCTGCATGCCTGTGCTTTCTTCACTCCTGTCACCACCTCAGTCAGGTTTCCAGAACTAAACCATGCATAATGTGGCACACGCACACTCAGGCTGAGTCTTCCCTGCTCAGTTAAAGCTTTTAGAAACACTCTCTAAGACTGATTCAGTGTGCGTTTCCATTATATTCTAATCCAATTAAGCTGACGGTTTGAAGATGGAATGTTGCAGATGGTCAACTGAAGGAGCTATATTAAGAATGTGATGTATATGGTGTGATTGACAACCCCCTTCGCCGTTATTCTCCTGGGCACAGAAATGACATACTCACCACTTGTCATAGAAAATCATTTAAGAAATCATGATTGCTAGATTGCCTTCTAAAGGTCACCTACACTTGGGCACTAATGACATCAACAAAGTAGAAGAGTCAGCATGCTTGGTGATGTCGGGTTATGTCACTACCTGTCAACTTCACACATTTATGTCAACTTCACAACTTTGTCTGTACATGTCCACTGGTTGAACTTAGTGTGTGAGACGATGGGTAAACAGTGAGTTGGTCAGAATTCCTTTGGATGAACACATAGATGAAAGCAGCAACCTTGTTTTTCATGTAATCCTCTTCCCAGGATCTAGAACAAGATACAGAAACAAGTCCAAAGAAGGAAAGAATGCTCTACATCCTAAACTAATACTTAAAAGAACGCTGAAGTATGTTTGCATGTAGGTGGGTACATGTGTGTATAAGTGTGTGGGGGTACAATCTCCCATAGAGACATGTCTTCTATTGCTCTGTGCCTTAATTTTTGATACAGGGTCTCTCACTGAACTTGAAGAGTGCTCTTACAGTTACTGACTAGCCATTGAGACTGTCTCTCCCGACCCATTTTGGGATTGCAAGCAAGTAGTCACCATGCTCTGCTTTTCATGTGAGTTCTGGGAATCTGAACTCAATCCTCATCCTTTGACAGCAAGTGCATTACTTATATAGCCTTTGCCCCAGCCCAAGCAATGAGTATGAGTTTTCTATAATCCCTTTCAGTCTCAGGTATTTGTTAACTGCATTTATTTACCATACGTTGTGAAGAGCTTTTACGTAAGTGGATAGTGATGAAAGATGAAATTCATAAGCAGAGGTTATAGGATTGACCACAGGGAGTTTTCTCACAAGCAATCAGAATTCTACTCACACAACTTCATTCATGGCCTGTGTTCTGATGGTGATGGGATATCATGTATTTTGATGCTAGCCTGAGTGACAAGAGATTCTTCCTCAAGGCTTAACAAACAAGGCCAGCAGCGATAGCTCGTTCAATATGGAGTTTACCATGCAAGCATGAGAGCCTGAGTCAGGACTCCCAGAATTCTCATTTTTAAAAGAACAGCTGTAACCACTAATAAATTGCTTATGCTTTTAGTGGATGATGCTGCACCAGTGCATACACAGATATAAAAAACTGGATACAATGGAATAGAAAGAAAGAGAGATGGGGAGGGGGGGAGGAAGGAAGAGATGGAAAGAAAGTTAATTGGGAGGGTGAAATATTGAATCTAGAGGGAGTTGAAGGGAAGACAAGGAACCCAGATGTAATTAAAAGACACTACATACATGTATGTAATTCTCAATAAATACAGGTTTATAGAAGCCAAGCATGGCTATATCCACTTGTAATCCTTCTCCTGTGTTGGGAACGCAGAGATACGTGAATGCCTGGGGCTCACTGGTCCAGGCTATGTGACAGTGAAAGACTCAAGTTCAAAACAAACAAACACAACATAAAAACAAAACATAAACAAATAAAAACAAGAAAGTAAGGTAGACAGAGCCCAAGTAATTACAGTCAAGGTTGCCCCTTGGCTTCCACAGGCTCAGGCACACACATATACACACATGCACCTACACATGCATATATACACACACAAAGAGAGAAACAATTTCTCCATTTATGAAGTGGCTACCCCAAAGTCCAGCAACAGGGGTAGCTAGGACAACTTCAAAATCTAACATCTACTGGTAAAGTGATATTTAAAAGGAAGCCAAGACTAGAGGCTTCTGACTCCGTTTCAGGTTAAATGGGAAGCAGTGTATCCCTGTATGTAGCTAAGGAAAGCACCATGTGTCTCCTTCTGTGTTGTCATGAAGAATTAAAAATAGAAACATAATACTAAAAACTCTCCCCTCCCTTTCTTCTAAAGCAGAGTCTATTTATGTTCTCTTCTATAAAATAACAGGGTGACTCTGGGCTGGAAGCTGATGGCTCCTAAAAGTCAGGAAGCTGGCAGAGCAGCCTATCAGGCTCTGACCCTCCTGCTCACCAGCAAGCAGAATGGCAGAGCAGGAGTGAAACTCTGCCCTGAAAAATTGGAATAAAGAAGAAAACAAAATAGAGAGAAAACACAAAAGAGCAAGCCGTAAAAGAGAGGGTCTCCAGGAGCAGCTTCTACTTGCCCTATTTCATCACAACCCTGGGAGACTTTTAATTACTGGCTCTTTTACAAACTGAGCTGACTATTTTGTTAGAGGGTCAAGGATAACAGCAGGATTTGCCCTTTCCTTATGCTTAAAGGGACACCACCCCACACAATTTCAGGGACATCTAACCTAGAATGGCTTGTCAAGAAGAGCATGCACCCCCCTCATCCACCCCAACTCTCCCTGCCCTGTTCAAAAAAGAAAAAGAAAAAACCTCCCCTGGAAGCTGGCCTTTCTCATCCAGCGAGAAGTCGGCAGGATCAGACACCATGGAATAACCCAGAATAAGATTTTGTCTGAGGTATAGGTTTGGTGCTCACACTGAGCTAGTCTAGAGAACAGTTGGAGAACACAAAAGGAAGCCCTCAAACAAATGGTCATCATTAAAAAAAAAAGAACAAAAAACAAAAATCTGAATTTGGAGGGAAGTAAACCAGAAGATACTTCTTTACCTTCTTTTCTTTTGCCACATCCTCCTCTTTCTGGATAGTGTGGGCCACACTTTGTTCAGACACTCATCTAATTAAGCATTTATTGATAAGCACTGAAAAGATTTTTAACTGGAGGAATTTATAATCAAAAGCTACTTTTAAATATTACCTCTAGTGGAAAATCCTAGTCTCTACACTGTGGTTAAATATGATGACCAGGGCTATAGAGATGTGTCAGTCAGCTAAATGTCTGATGCTGAAATATGAAGACAAGGTTAGATCCCCACCCCAATCAAGGAGCTATGGCTTGTGCCTGTAACTATAGCACTAGGGAGGTGGAGTCAAGAGGATTTCTGAAGTTAAGTAGTTACCAACATAACCAACCAGTGAGCTCCCAGTTACAGAGATCAAGAGAGAGAAGCCGTTTTCTCAAAATAAAGGTATAGGATGAGAAAAAGGAAGATATCTGTTGTGACCTCTAACATCTGCACAATCATACACACACACACACACGGGATTGGAGGAGGCCCTACTTGTGGCTTGTCTTTAAACTTTCATATTTTGCCTGTCTCCTTAATAGCAAATCTTTAACAGTACAAGACTCCAATTAAAAGGCAAGGCCAGAGCTGGTTACCACAGAAGAACATCATTAGCTGAGGCCCCAGGTGTTTCTGTATCTCTAGTGAGTTGTTCTGTAAAACTTCCAGGAAGTCAAGGAAGCTGCTCTTTGCCATCACTTAGCAAACCTTGGAGAAGTATCACGGGGGAAGACAAGATCTAGGGTGCTGATGCAGACATTTGTAACCTCTCTGTAAACATCTGTATTGATAAATTTTGCAGATGTCCTCCTTGTTTGTAGTCATTCTAATGAAGTGTTTTACCAGCTTAACCCACCTTGCATTATCGTTGCTCTAAGTTTTCTCCACTTACATAATTTCTTTATCTTTATTCAGATACATTCTTGTTGGAATATATAACACAAAGTTAAGACATAGAAAAACAATTAGGCTAGAAATTTAGTTTTACTTTTCCAAACAATGTGTGCACTCAGCAAACTCAAGTGGTTTGTATACAGAATTACAATGATTTATTTTCCATACTTAAAATGATTATGATTTAGGTGGCTTCCCTTTTCTACTGTATAGGTGGCTTCCTAGTCCATGGGAAGAGAAACTTGTTGTAAATAGTCTATTTATTTACGTGTTTTTTCCTTTTGTTTCCATTTAGATGAATATGGACATTCACCTGACCAGAACTGTTAGAGTTTTAAAATAATATTACAAATTTATCCAAATTAGAAACATATTTGAATAGTAGATTGCACTCAAAAGTATGTTTTTTAAGTTGGATATTTTATTTATTTACATTTCAAATGTTATCCCCTTTCCCAGTTTCCCCTCTGGAAATCGACTATCCCATTCTTCTCCCCCTGCTTCCATAAAGGTACTCACCCACTCACCTACCCACTCCTGCCTCCCTGCCCTGGCATTTCCCTACACTGGAGCACTGAGCCTTTCCAGGACCAGGAGCCTCTCCTCCCATTGATGTCCAACAAAGCCATCATCTTGCTACATATGAAGCTGGAGCTGTGGGTCCCTCCACATGTACTCTTTTGCTGGTGGTTTAGTCCCTAAGACCTTGGGGGGGGGGAACTGGTTCATTGATAGTGTTGTTCTTCCTACGGGTTGCAAACCCCTTCAGCTCCTTCAGTTCTTTCTCTAACTCTTCCATTGGGGACTCTATGCTCAGTCCAACGGTTAGCTGTAAGCATCCACTTCTGTATTTGTCTGACTCTGGCAGAGCCTCTCAGGAGAGGCTATACCAAAAAATATTTTCTAATAGAAGACAGACTACCTCCCTTAAAATGTTAGCTCAAGTATGATTTACTGGACAGTTTATATCAACCTGATACAAGCTAAAGGCATCTGAAAGGAAGAAGCCTCAGTTAAGAGAATGCCTCTGTAGGATGGGGCTGCAGGCAAGCTTGTAGGGTATTTTCTTAATTTGTGGTTGATATGGGAGGGCTCAGGTCATTTTGGGTGGTGGCATCCCTGAACTGGTGGCCCTGAGTTCTATATGAAAACAAGCTGAGTAAGTCACCATGAGCAAGCCACCTCCATGGCCTCTACATCAGCTCCTGCCTTCAGGTTCCTGTTCGAACTGCCTTCAATTAAATGGAAGGATAAAACAAATAGACCCCCTTTTCTCCAACTTGATTTAATGTTGTTTCTCATAGTAATAGTAACCCTAACTAAGACATATGACTAAGGTGTAGGCAAGGAGGCTTATAAGACTGATTTCAAGGAAAAGCATGTTAACTTAAAAACTGGAATCATCAGGTAAAGGATCTTGACTGTAAGGTTAACAGCCTGAGTTTGATCTTCAGATCTCTACAAGCATACTTTGGCACACTTGTATGTGGACACACACACACACACACACACACACACACACACAGAGAGAGAGAGAGAAAGAGAGAGAGAGAGAGAGAGAGAGAGAGAGAGAGAGAGAGACTATACAAAAGTATAATTTTAAAAATGTACAAAAAAAGAATATCAAACATCTGCATGTTAGGGTTTAAATTGTAATTAAAATTTTAAACAAAGGTTTTCATTTCTACCACCTTTGTAGAAATGTGTCATAGACCACTGATTTCATCATGTGAAATGTGGAATTCAGCATTTTTCCTCATCTTTGTGAATACCTAGGTATGTCTAACTATCACCAAGGCCAGATTTAGGGCACTTCCAAAGCTTCACAGAGAAAGCCACTAACTTTTAGCTAACTCCCTCCACATCAGTCTCTAGTACTTAGGAAGCATAACCAACTACTGTCTCTGTCTCTGAACTATTCTCACCTTAGTACATTTATTTTTAATGGACTCAAACATCAGGGGTGTGTGTGTGTGTGTGTGTGTGTGTGTGTGTGTGTGTGTGTGTGTGTGGTTCTTTCACTTACTGTGCTATTTTAACCATACCTTTGGACAACACGCACTTCATGCTCTTTCAAGATGGAAGAAAAGACATAGTTATCTAAATTTAAGTATTTCTTATGTTTTTATTAATTAACTGACTTATATGGGATTCTAATAGTCATCATTTTATCTTCGTGCAGAGTGACTTTCCTAAAAAAAATACACGCCTTCTAAATGCCTAAAAGTCTGTATTATTTTGTATATACTAAACTTTTTCTTAAAAGAGATAATGTACAAATCACTTACATTATCTTATTCTAAATTCACTTAAGAAAGACCTGAGTGTTCAACTGATATTTAGGTCCATTTGGCAGTCACTGGAGTTTTGAAAGAATTAATCATAAATCCTTGGCTACCTATCTCTCCATTTTGGTTTTACACTTGCCCCAAACACATCATTCTGCATAACATTAGAATAACACTGCAAGGTCTCCAGACCTGCTTAGTGTGGATGTGCCTCCCTGGAAAGTGCGCAGCAGGGCTGCTGCTGGACATTGTGGGATGTTCCCTGCATGCTCCCGTTCATTTAACCCTGATGTGCATCCACTGGCCAATCGACACACTACAACAGACTTCAGTGTCTCTGCCAGTTAACACTGCAAGGGAAAGGAGCTGAGTCCAACAATACTCTGGATGCTTCTCTAGTTTCCACAACCACCAAGTAAGAGCCTACTTTCTAACCTTGGCTTCAAAACACAGGCTGAACTCTTGTTCTTCAAGTCTAAGTATAAAAGTTCTCTCCCACCTGCAAACCCTGTCCAATGTGAACGTGGTATCGATCTAGGTTCTCTCAATACACAATGCTTACGTTTTTCTGTATCTATTTACCAAACTGTTGCCCACCTATCACCTAATACTGGTTTTACAATTGATTTCAATGTTTGTTACAAATGTAATACACATCCCCAAAACACATAATCTGTATAAAATTAGCACAATTTTGCACTTCTTTTTTCCATTTTAGGTAAAATTTACAATCAATAAAATTTCTAACTCTAATGGAACTGAGACAGGAACCTCATGCTGATGGTGTCTGACCTCATAGGCCCTGTGACTCTATGGGATAGGTAAAAAATTGTCCTTGAGATTAGACAACTGATAACTAGACAATTGATAATGTACCACAAATACAACCTGCAGAACTATCATTACAGAACCTAGAAAGGCAGGACAAGAATTATCTCACAGCAAAACTCTCAGGTGATTCACCTGAATGTAGCAAAATTAATACAATGTTGAAGGTCATAGTTTGCTTTGGTTGCTGTGATAACCATGACCAAAACAAATTGGGTAGAAAAGGGTGTATTTTATTTTGCAGGAACTGTAGTGAAGGCCATTGAGTTGCTATTGTTTGTTCCTCATGGCTTGCTTTTTCATACAACTCAGTACCACCTCCTCAAAACTGACACTGCCCACAGTGGCCTGCACCCTCCCAGATCAATCATTAATCAAGAAGATGCCTTACAGACTTGCCTACAGGCAGTCTGATGGAGACACGGTCTCACTTGAGATTCACTTTCTAAGGTGATTCAAGATTGTACCAAGCTGATAAAAGGCTAACCAAAGCAATGACTGAAGACTATCATTAAGGTACAGCCAGAAGCACAAGCACAAGCTACTCTGTCATACAGCTCGAAGGTAGACCACCACCTCTCACTTGTTTTATTCCCTCTCAGGACAAACCTCAGTTCCTCACTTGAAAAAATTGAAATAACAATACTATTTGTTAAAAGTATATGTCAATATATAGTATTTGTTAATACTATATGTCAAAGAATATAAAATAGAGCACCGTGCTCATACTCTGAGACTCTGCTCAGCTATCACATGGTTTCTGATCTAGTTCTGCTCCCATAGGACCAGGATGTCCTGAAACCAGAAAAGCCCATAAATCATTGTGAAGGAGTTTTCAATCTAGGCTGTAAAAATTTTGTGTGTCTCTCCCTTCTAGAAAACTGTCCATAGAAGATGTTTATCCCTCAATGAAGCTGGGACACCATACACAGCCAAGGCCATTCTGGACCCTCAACTCCTGGTCAACAGTTGACCATAGACTCCACAGGGAGCTCAGATAAGCCATGGATGAATCCAGATTAATTACTAACCCACAGAGCATCATGAGCTAAATTAATGCTATTATTTTCAACCAGTGAATCTTGGGATACGACAGCAATAGAAAACATATACATGTACAAGTATGTATTCCACAGAGGCTGCATGAGGGGCTAAGAAGATAATGCATATGAAGTGCTTTGAACTGTCCCTGCTATCAGGAAATTATATGGAAGAATACATTGTCTTCATTACCATCATTTTCCTCCACATCTCAATGAAGGCAAAAGTACTATGCTTTCTAAGATCCACTTATTCGCCCAATTTCATGTCTGCCCCTTTTTTTCTTAGAGCATACTCATAGTGTAGCTCAAATGTCATCTTCATGGAGAACACTCACATAACTCACCTGAACATACTGTTCTCTCTAGCTCTCTGATTCTATCTTTGTCTTTCTCTGTCTCTCTATGTCTCTGTCTGTCTATTGGTCTCAGCCTCTCTCTGTGTGTGTCTCTCTGTCTGCCTTTGTCTCCCTCTCTTTCTCCTCTAGCTCTTTTTTCTTTCTCTTTCTCTGAGTGTGGGTTTCTATGTATGTATGTATGTATGTATGTATGTATGTATGTATGTATGTATGTATGTATATGTGTGTGTGTATATGTGTATGCATATGTGTATGTTTGTAGACATTGCAAATTATTTACATGTAATGTATTCAGCATGGTTTCTGCTACAAGGAAATCTGTTAGTGTTCCCTCACAGCACAGATAGGATCTCATACTCTGGCCATAACAATAGTACTGTCCCATCTAATATGTGTATAATAGATAGGTAAGAGCTAGATTTATTCTACTTTCTAGCTGGAGCACAGACAGCACCCTTGTCTTGGTGTCCTGCTCAGCTCCCTTCTGAATTGCTTTCATTGGTTTGTTTCTACCTCTTTTCAAAGCAAATCTTTTCTTCAAAACTATGCCATGTGACTTGCTCATGTGTGCTTAGGCCTCCATTTTCTTAAAACCACTGCAGCCCACCTAAAAATCCACATCAGTTCTTTTCATGTTTTAAGGTGCTTTTAATTACTTTTTTAATAAGTTTGCAACACTTATTGTCTGAACTATATCCTCAACAGTCATGTTTTGATGATATCTTCAGAAATACATTCGTGAAGCTGAGCATGACGAAACAAAACCCCTAGAGGCAAGGTCAGGTATCTGCTAACTGACTGACTGACTGACTGCATCTGTGGTTTCAAGTCATTCCACTCGGTCATCTGGCTACTTTTGTTTATCCTTTGGGGCTTGTCTGAGTTTTATATTCCCAGGAAAATCACTTCCCAACTCCTCCGTCACCCTCTGCTTGGGTCCAAAATCGGGGGTGTTGTTTATTTTTCTTTCTCAATTGCATATTCTACACACAATATCCCAAACTGAAGAATTGTCTTGTTTGTGGTGGTGAAATCCATGAGGAGTGTTTCCATAGCTGAGTTAGGGGAAGAGCCACAGTCTCTCTACCTGCCCCTGGCAAATGCTAGCCTGATTGGAAGAAATCCACATACACTGATACAGTCTCATCGCTTCATGTAGCAGCTGTCGGTCACCATCTGATGTTGACGGTTGTCTTGCTAAAGGACTTATTGTTCAGATCTAATTGTGGCAGGAGCTATTAGACATTATGGAAACATTTTAGAAGATATTTAAACTTAATGGATCCTAAAACTTTAGTGAAAAACAGCAGTTTTATTTAAATGTACAAATTAATTATTTAACATGACTCACTTTATTTTTAATGAAGGTTATTGACTGGTAAGTCAGTCAACGAGGTCAATATTATTCGTGTAGGTGGTAAAATCTCTGGGTCAATATGCAATTTACATGGAAAGTGGACATAGAGCATTGCTTTCTAGAGCAAGACAGAAGGAGCATGTGTATGAATATTTCTTTTGTCTCTCTTTTACTTGTCAACCTTTCTTTGACACTGTTTAAATTATCTTTAACTTCAAACCCTTTTGCATTAAGAACAACCATTATTATGTAACCACCACCATTAACCATCCAAGGAACTGAACTTAGGTTCACACTGAGCAATTAATTCCCCCAATCTTTTCATACTACTGATGACCATCATTCTATTTTGTCTTGATAAAATTGCCTGTTTTAGCTGCCTATAAGAAGAATGATACAGTATTTGCCCCTTTGTGTGTGGCTTATTTCATGTAGCATGGTGTCTTCAAAATTAGAAGTGGTATAGTATGAACCAGAATTCCAAAGATTTGGGGGCTGGTACTTCCCCATTGCACACATTTAAATACAGTTTAATTTATACTTAGAAGTTCATTTGTACATGATTCTTAGTTATCAAGAATAATGTCCTTTAAGCATAGGCCGAGAATTATCTGTATGAATGACTATTTTCACTTTTCTCTGATACAGACCTGTGAGTGAAATTGCTGGAGTCATTAGTGATCCTCTGCTTAGCCCTGTGTAGGAGTGCCTTGCAGACTTGTAAGCATCTCCAATGTGTTTACCAACATGATTGTCACTGCCCCTCTCCTCAAAGGCCCCCTTACATTTTTTCCCCTTCTCCTCTCCCTTTTTCCTGCTAGAAGGAGGAGACCTCATTTGGGTACTAACTCACAGTGACATATCAAGTCATTGCAGGACTAGGCTCATCCTTTCACACTGGGACCAGACAAGGCAGCCCAGTTAAGGAAACTGGATTCAGCGTCAGGGACAGCCCCCTTTCCAGTTGTTATGAACCTGCATGAAGACCAAACTGCACATCCACTACATATGGGTAGGGAGCTAGGTCCAGCCCATATGTGCACTTTGGTTAATGGTTCACTTTCTGGGAGCACCCAAGGATCTAGGATAGTTGACTATCTTGGTCTTCCTCTATAGTTGCTGTTCCCTCTGTGTCCCTCAATCCTTCCCACAACTTTCCCAAAAGACCACCTGAGCTCCATTCAACATTTGGCCACATTTCTTCATCAACACTTTTTATTTCTAAAAAAGAAAGATAATAGCCATCTTTTGGGTGCAAATCAATAGATACTTCACTGTGATTTTGAGCTATGTTATCTGTGACTATGATTATGAATATTTCTTTGTGTGTTTGGGTTGGTGAATTGAAGGTCTTGTTTAAGAAAATATCCAACTTCTTTGCCTGATTTTTACCTGGGTTCCTTATTATGTTGTTGAGTAATATGGGTTCTTTAGATGTTCTAGATACAAAGGCTTTATCTAACTTATGACTTACAAGTATCCAATTTGATTTCATTTTTCTTTGATATGCAAAATTATTGATTTTCATAAATTCCAGTTTTGTTTCATTTTGCTGAGTTTGACACTTTTGGTGTCATAGATAAGAAATTGTTGCCAAGTTCAATGTCTAACAATCCTCTCTTATGATAATTCATATAGTTTGTAGTTTTGATCTTTATGTGTAAATGGATGTTTGATCCATTTTGGGAATAAAGTAAGGACCCATCTTCACTCTTCTACATGCAGACATATTTTTTGCACAATACAGTTTGCAGAAAGGCCACCTTTTCCTCATTGAAAAACATGTTATCATCATAAAATGTTTCTATTAAACTTTATTACAAAAATGCTTGCAAATATATAAAAAATCACATATCAAAATTATTTGACTATATGGAGTCTTCTTCTATGCTCCCTGAACTTACTTAAATCTTTTGACCTCCCTACTACTTAGCACATCTACATGTGCTGCTATTATGTACTATGAAAAAGAGATAAAACATAAAGAAAATTTAGAACTTTAAAAATATATAAACCTTATAAAAACTCTTCCCATATATATCTGCACTAAGGCAGTCCCACAGCACACCATACCCAAATCTTGTCCTAGGAAGCTGGTCTCCCAGGAGTGGTCTCACTACTAAGACCATAGGCTCACACGCCCACAAGAAGCACAAGCTCCATTCACAGACAAAAAGACCAAGTAATACCAAAGATAATCAGATGTGGAGAGGCACATCTTTATGCAAGAACATAAAGAAACCAAGGCTCTTTGACATGATCAGAACAACGTTCTCCCACCACAGCAATTCCTGGATACACCAACACACCAAAAAAGACAGATTTGGAATTAAAATCACATTGCATGATGATGATATAGGACTTAAGAAGGACATAAATAACTATCTTTAAAAAAATACAGGAAAACACAGGCAAACAAGTAGAAGCACTTAAAGAGGAAACAAAAAAAATCCCTCAAAGAATTATAGGAAATCAAGACAACAAGGATGAAGGAATTAAAGAAAATCATCCAGGATTGAAACATGGAAATGGAAACAATAAAGAAATCACAAAGAGAGACAATCCTGGAGATAGAAAAACTAGAAAAAAGATCAGGAGTCATAGATTCAAGCATCACCAACACAATAGAAGAGATAGAAGAGAAAAATCTCAGGGGCAGAGGATGCCATAAAAAAAATGACAAAATAGTCAAAGAAAATGTTATATGCAAAAAGCTTCTAACCCAAAACATCCAGGAAATCCAGGACACCATGAGAAGACCAAACCTAAGGATAATAGGTATAGAAGAGAGCAAAGATCCCTAACTTAAAAGGCCAGTAAGTATCTTCATCAAAATTATAGAAGAAAACTTCCCTAACCTAAAGAAAGAGATGCAAGAGCTGAAAGAATATACAAGAAACCCACAGAACTCAAAAAAGATTGGACCAGAAGAGAAATTCCTCCCATCACATAATAGTCAAAACACCAAATGCACAAATTAAAGACAGAATATTAAAAGAAGGGGAAAAGGTGAAGTAACATGTAAAGGCAGACCTATCAGAATTATACCAGACTTCTCAACAGAGACTATGAAGACTAGAAGATTCTGGGAAGATGTCATACAGACCCTAAAAGAACACAAATGCCAGCCCAGGCTACTGTATCCAGCAAAACTCTCAATTAACATAGAGAAACCAAGATATTCCATGAAAAACAAATTTACACATTATCTTTCCACAAATTCAGCCCTACAAAGAATAGATGGAAAACTATAAAACAAGGAGGAAAACTACACTCTAGAAAAAGCAAGAAATTAATGTTCTTTCAACAAAACACAAAGAAGATAGCCACACAAACATAGCTCCACTTTTAAGAACAAAAATGACAGGAAACAAAAATCACTATTCCTTAATATCTCTTAACATCAATGGACTCAAATCCTGAATAAAAGACATAGACTAACAGACTGGATACATAAACAGGACCCAGTGTTTTGCTGCATACAGGAAACATACCTCAGTGACAAAGACAGATGCTACCTCAGAGTAACAGGCTGGGAAAAAAATTTCCAAGCAAATAGTCTCAAGAAACAAGCTGGAGTAGCGATTGTAATATTGAATAAAATCGACGTTCAACCAGAAGTTATCAAAAAAGTTACAGAAGAATACTTTATACTCATCAAAGGAAAAATCTGCTAAGATGAACTCTCAATTCTGAACATCTATGCACCAAATGCAAAGGCACCCACATTCATAAAAGAAACTTTACTAAAGCTCAAAGCATATATATGCCACACACAATAACAGTGGGAAACTTCACCACCCCACTCTCATCAATGGACAGATCGTGGAAACAGAAGCTAGATAGATGCAGTGAAACTAACACGTTATAAACAAAATGGATTTAACAGATATCTATAGAACATTTCATCCTAAAACAAAAGAATATACCTTCTTCTCAGCACCTCATGCTACCTTTTCAAAAATTGACTATATAATTGATCACAAAACAGGCCTCTACAGAAACAAGAAGATTGAAATAATCCAATGCATTCTATCAGATCACTATGGACTAAGGTTGGTCTTCAATAGCCCACATACACATGGAAGCTGAACAACTATCTACTCATTAATAACTTGGTCAAGGAAGAAATAAGTAACTTAAAGTCTTCTTAAAATTTAATGTAAATGAAGGCAAAATATGACCAAACATATGGGATACAATGAAAGCAGTGCTAAGAACAAAACTCATGGCTCTAAGTGCCTCCAAAAAGAAACTAGAGAGAGCATACACTAAGAGCTTGACAGCACATCTGAAAGCTCTAGACCAAAAAGAAGCAAATACACCCAAGAGGAGTAGATGGCAGGAAATAATCAAGCTCAAGGCTTAAATTAACTAAGTAGAAACAAAAAGAACTATACAAAGAATCAACAAAACCAAGATCTGACCCTTTGAGAAAATCAACAAGATAGATAAACCCTTAGCCAAATTAATCAGAGGTCACAGAGACAGTATCCAAATTAGCAAAATAAGAAATGAAAAGGGAGACATAACAACAGAAACCAAGGAAATTCGAAAAATCATCAAATCATACTTCACAAGTGTATTCTCAACAACACTGTAAAATCTGTATGAAATGGACAATTTTTTACACAAATATTAGGTAACAAAGTTAAATCAGGATCAGATAAACAATCTAAAAAGTTCAGTACCTCAAAAACTAATTGAAGCAGTCATTAAAAATCTCCCAACCATACAAAGCCCAGGATCAGATAGGTTTAGTGCAGAATTCTATCAGACCTTCAAAGAAGATCTAATATCAATACTCCTCAAACTGCTCCACAAAATAGAAACAGAAGGAACACTACCCAATTTGTTCTTTGAAGTCACAATTACGCTTATACCTAATAATAAAGAGAAATTCAGACCAATTTCCCTACAGAAAACCAAATGCAAAAATACATAATAAATTTCTCACAAACTTAATCCAAGAACACATCAAAATGATTGTTCATCATGATCAGGTAGGCTTCAACCCAGCGATTCAAGGATGGGTCAATAAATGGAAATCCATCAAAGTAATCCACTGTATGAACCAACTCAAAAAACAAACCACATGATCATTTTGTTAGATACTGAGAAAGCATTTGACAAAAGTTATCACTCCTTCATGATAAAAGTCTTAGGAAGATCAGAAATGCAAAGGCCATAACTAAACATATACAGGAAAATAGTCTACAGTGTCAAATTAATGGAGAGAAACTTGAAACAACCCCACTAAAGTCAGGGACTAGACAAGGCTGTGCACTCTCTCTCTCTCTCTACCTATTCAAGATAGTACTTGAAGTCCAGGACGGAGCAATCAGAAAACAAAAAGAGGTCAAAGGGATACAAACTGGAAAGGAGGAAGTCAAAATATCACTATTTGCAGATGATATGATAACATACTTAAATGACCCCAAAAATTCCACCAGAGAACTACTAAACTTGATAAACAACTTCAGCAAAGTGACTAGATATAAAATAAATTCAAATAAATCAGCAGCTTCCTCTACTCAAAGGATAAAACAGGCTGAGAATGAAATTATGGAAACCACACCCTTCACAATACTCAAAAATGATATAAAATATGTTGATGTAACTCTAACCAATCAAATGACAAGAACTTCAAGTTTCTGATAACAGAAGCCAAAGAAGATCTCAGAAAATGAAAAGATCTCCCATGCTCATTGAATATATTATATAGAAAAAATGTCCATCTTGCCAAAAGCAATCTACATATTCAGTGCAATCCCCATCAAAATTCTTACTCACTTCTTTATAGAGTTAGATAGAGGGATTTGCAAATTCATTTGGAATAAGCAAAACCCCAGGACAGAGAAAACTATTCTCAACAATAAAAGAACTTCTGGGGGAATCACCATCCCTGACCTCAAGCTGTATTATAGAGCCATCATGCTAAAAACTGCATTGTATTGGTACAGAGCAGGCAGGTAGATCAATAGAATAGAATTGAAGACTCAGAAATGAACCCACACACCTATGGTCACTTGATCTTTGACCAAGAAGCTAAAAACCATCCAGTGGCGGGGGGGAGGATTTTCAACAAATGGATCTGGTTCAACTTCTGGTCAGTATATAAAAGAATGTAATTAGGTTCATTCTTATCTCTTTATACAAAGCACAAGTCCAAGTAGATCAAGGACATTCACATAAAACCAGATACACTGAAACTAATAGAAGAGAAAGTCAAGAAGAACCTTGAACACATACACAGATGGGTAAATTTCCTGAATAGACCATAGGCTTATACTCTGAGGTCAACAATCAACAAATGGAACCTTATCAAATTACAAAGTTTCTGTAAGGCAAAGGACTATGTCCATAGAACAAAAGCGCAACCAGCAGATTGGGAAAGGCCTTTACCAATCCTATATCTGATAGATATAATAATATCTAATATATATATACAAAAGCCCAAGATGTTAGACTCCAGAGAATCAAATAACCCTATTAAAAATGGGGTACAGAGCTAAACAAAGAATTCTTGGCTGAGGAATATCAAATGTCTGAGAAGTATCTAAAGAAATGTTCAACATCCTTAGTCATCAGGGAAACACAAATCAAAACAACCCTGTGGAAACCTCACACCAGTCAGAATGACTAAGATCAAAAACTTAGGTGACGGTAGATACTGGCAAGGATGTAGAGATTGTTGGTGGGATTGCAAACTGGTACAACCATTCTGGAAATCAGTCTGGAGTTTCCTCAGAAAATTGGACATTCCACTACCTGAGGACCCAGCTATACCTCTCCTATTCCTATAACCAAAAGATGCTCCAACATACAACCAAGACACATGCTCCACTATGTCCATAGAAGCCTTATTTATAATAGCCAGAAGCTGGAAAGAAAACATAAGTCTTCATCAGTGGAATGAATACAGAAAATGTAGTATATTTATGCAATGGAGTACTACTCAGTTATTAAAAACAATGGCTTCATAAAATTATTAGGCAAATGGATGGAACTAGAAAATATCCTGTATGAGGTAACCTAGTCACACATGTTATGCACTCACTGATAAGTGGATATTAGCCCAAAAGCTCTGAATACCCAAGATACTATTCAGAGACCATATGAAGCTCAAGAAGAAGAAAGGCCAAATATGGATGCTTCAGTCCTGCTTAGAAGGGGGAACAAAATACTCATAGGAGGAAATACAAGGACAAAGAGTGGAGTAGAGACTGAAGGAAAGGCCATCCAGAATCTGCCCCACCTTGGGAACTATCCCATAAACAGTCACCAAATCCAGTTACTATTACTGATGCCAGAAATGCTTGCTGACAGGAGCCAGATATGGGTGTGTCTTGCCAAAGTCTTACTGATGCAGATGAGGATGCTTGCAGCCAACCATCAGAGTAAGCATGGGGACCCCAACTTGAGGAGTTAGAGAAAGTACGAAAGAGCTGAAGGTGTTTGCATCCACATAGGAAATATAATAATGTCAACCAACCAGACTCCCCAGAGCTCCCAGGGACTAGAGTAACAACTAAAGAGTACATGTGGAAGGACCCATGGCTCCATCCACAGATGTAGCAGAGGATGGCGTTGCCTGGCATTGATAGGAGGAAAATCCCTTAGTCCTGTGAAGGCTTTTCCCCCACATGGTGGAATGCCAACATCATGATATGGGAGTAGGTGGGTGGGAGGAGGAGCATCCTCATAGAAGCAGGGGAAGGGGGAATGGTAGAGGGGAGAAACCAGCAAAAGGGATAACATTTGAAATGTTGATACATAAAGTATCTAATAATTTTTTTTAAAAAAATCTGGTAAAAACTGAAAAGAGAATATGATTATTTCTTTCGGTCCAGAGATCCCAGAGTAGGATCAGACCTGCTGTGAGGCTAGAAGCAGCAGAGGTTGGTTGTCACCGAAAGCAGGAGTCTCTTAGAATACAGCTGTTGCTGCCAGATTGCCAGAGCTTAGAACTAACCACATGGTTCTTACTACACTAATTTTCCTAATATAATCCTAAATATCCATCCACAAATATTCTTTTGATTTCCATCATTTGATAACTATATTTTTCTGAATAATCTCTAGAAATCGTGTGGGACTGTGGATGTAGCTGAGTTGGTAGAGCTTGTCTGGCATAAGCAAGGCCATGAGTATGATCCCCAGAACTATATAAGCCCCCTGTTGGGAGGTAGAGTAATAGCCATGGTAAGTTCAAGGCTATCCTTATCTGCATAGTAAGCTTGAGACTTGTTTACATGAGAGCCTACCAATATACAATAAAATAAAATTAAGAGGCAAAGAGAAAGCAGAGAGCAAAAGGAGAGGGAGAGGAAAAGGAAGAAAAAGAACAATTCAACATTGAATATTGGTAGTATTTCCAAAGAAATGAAATATACATGGGAGAAATGTCTTAGTTATTTTATATTGCTGTGATAAAATATCATGACCAGGGCAACTTATAAAAAAAAGTGTTTAATTTAACCTAACAGTTCAAATGTTTGTGGTCAATTTTGGCAAAGAACAGTTGAGAAATCATATCTTGATTCATAATCATGAGGCAGAGAAAGTGAGAAAGACCATTAAGAACTACAGGGGTCTTTGGAACCTTCAAAACCCATCCCCAGTGACACGCGTCCTCCAACAAACTCAGAACTCCTAATCCTTCCCAAAGAGCTCAGCTAAGTCTGGACTAAACATTCAAATACATGTGGTACAGGGGGACTTCTTACCCAAACTACCATATTCCACTCCCTGGTTTCAATAAGTCTACAGCCATATTATAATACAAAGTCTATCAGTCCAATTTCAAAAGTCTCCATCGTCTTTTACAGTCTCAGCATAGCTTAAAACTGCAAAGTTCCATCACTACTCAAGGCGATCTTTTAATTGTAACTCCTAATTACAATTAGAATAAAAGTCAAATTGCATACTTCTAACATAAAATCCCACAGAATTCACATTTCAAAAGGGAGAAATCTGAGAACAGTAAGGAAATGCTAGACCAAAGGAAGACCAAGACCCAGCAGGGCAAACCCCAGATCTTGAAGCTCCATGTCCTACATCAAAGGGCTTAGATGCTTCTGCACTTGCAACTTTACTGACGGCAACTCATTTAGCTCTGAAGGCTCTTTCTGCTCCTGTGTCTCTGGCACCTCTAACATCTTGGGATCTCCAATGTTAAGGCTTCACTTCCACAACTTTATGCAATGGCTTTTCAGGGACTCCATGTAGAATGTCTCCTGCTCCATGCCTAATGTCAGCATCTCCCTTAACTGTGTGGAAAGATACCACCAACCCCTTTACTTATGTATTCTTTACCCTAAAACACCATGGATGGCATGCCAAGCTTAACTACAAAATTGGGGTGTACCCAAGAACCCTTGAATCACAATCATGGTAGCCTTGGGTTTTGATGTTTTTTAAGAGCAGAGGGTCACTTAGGGATTTTCATTTCATCCATTGGAAGCTGAGTTGAGTGGGCTCTTGGCCAGACCCCTTTATTCCATTTTGGATCAGGCTTCCCTTTAATCTTTTCAACTCTTTCAGCACAAGCCTTGCCTCAACATTAAATTTCTTGGTGTTCATTTTTTTCCCTTCAAACTATATATTTTGTAATTTTTTGTTCTTATGTTTTATTGTAGGCCTACATAAGAGTAATTAATAATAAAAACACAACAAAGTCAATATTAGGCTTCTTAAAATCTCCTCCACAAAGGAAATTAGTCCATTAATTTTCAGTTTAGCAGCAACCTAAGCATTGCTTTGAACAAAGGCAGAAAGCAGTCATGTTCTTTGCCCAAATACCATAAGAATTATCTCCTGCCCAGATACTGATAATGTTCCTTTCTTAAATATCTGAAGACAAACCTTCCACAGTATACAGGGCTCTCAGTGCTACTGTCTTTTAAGATCCTACTAGAATAGACAATTAAGCTCTTGTTACAGTATTCAATCACCTTTCTAGTTCAAAGTCCAAAGTCTTCCACATGCCTTCAAAACCAAAGCAAGTTTTAAAGAAAGAGTTTAATTTTGCTTACAGTTTAGAAGATAAGAAGCCACAAAGGAAGAACAGAGGAAAAGCTGAGAGCTCCTATCTTAGTCATCAACTACCAGCCAGAGGAAAGAAATAGAGATGTTAGAGATGGATAGATAGATAGATAGATAGATAGATAGATAGATAGATAGATAGATAGGTAGGTAGATCGATAGACAGACTGACAGATAGATAGGTAGATAGATAGATAGATAGATAGATAGATAGATAGATAGATAGATAGATGATAGATAAATAGGTGACAGATAGATAGATGGACAGATAGATAGAGGACACACTGGGAATCCCATTATTCTTTTGAAACCTTAAAATCTATCCTCAGTGAAGCATCTCCTCCAAGAGGGCCAAGCCTCCTAATCTTTGGAAAACAGTTTCACTAGCCAGGGGCCAAATATTGAAATATATGAACTTATGGGAGCAATTTTCATTCAAGCCACCAGAGTCCCATAGAAGATTAACCTCTTTGTGTATATCTTTATATCCCTTCCCACTGTTGACACACCTGGCCATCATATACTTTCAGCTATAATCACACAGATGAAAGAATCAAGGTTCGTTCTGCTGGGTCTTGCTTCATTGTATAGAATCCCAAGTCTGAGATTTGAGAAGAAGGCAAAATTCCTCCTAACTCTCTTCCATTGGAAATGGCTATTCTTTCCAGTTCTGAGCCTGTATGGACACTACCCCATAGGAGCTGTAGTCAATGTTACTAGGGTCCTCTCCTCGCAGTTTCACCTGAAGGTCTTCCCACTTACTAAGCACAGTTAAAACACCACTTCTCCACATGAGCCTGTTTAATGTTTCGGCTTCCCACACTCACCTTAGCCTTCCAAAAGCTAAGAGTTGCTTTCCAGTGTTTCCAGAAATTTCTGTCAACACCGTCACGTAAGGCCATTGTCTGAGGCAGTTGACTTAATGGTTGTTCTTCAAGGCAATACCCTTCATAGTCCACCTCTTTCTATTACATGCACTCTGCACCCAGACCTGAGCAGCAGATACTTCAAGGCAGGGGTGGTGTTTACGTCACCAAAGTTTCATTCATTGCTCATTATCCCCACTATCTCTCCTCATATGAAGATCAGCCAGTGATAAGGTCATCAGTTTCCTTGATTTCACCTTCCTTTCATGTTCCCATTTCAACTGAATTCTGAAAATTTAAAAATAACTAAGAGACATGAATCTTTTAATTAAATCTTAATTGTGAGTGAGGCTTTAAGGAACAATGAAAAGATTAAAAAGGGACACAAGATGACCTTGGGGCGAGCTTGGCAGATCTCCCACACAGCATACACAGAATCCTGGGTTCATTGTCCAGAACTACATAACCAGTCATGTGACCATAATCCCAGCAGTAGGAGACAGAGGCAGGAAGAACAGAAGTTGAAGAAGTTCATCCTGAAATGCTCCATCACAACTTCAAGGTCAGCCTGGAATACATGTGACCCTGTCTGGGGAAACATTAATAATTAAAAAAAATAAAAACTCTGTGAGCTCTCTTATTCCACAAGCCTTATGTGGAGACCATAGTAAGTGGGGACATTCAGGGAAGAAAACAAGAGTGTTATGAAATGCCCCATCTTTCTGCCCAAGGAAGATTTATGTATTGAAAATTATATTGTGAGAAAAACATCTAAGCAAACGGACTCTCCAGTCATTGTGTCCCATGTAGATGTGCTGTCGAATCATGAGTCTGCAGTTATGTAAATGCCCTGTGGGCCTCGTGGTTCCTGCTCCAAGCCTGATTCATGACCAGTGCTGAGACACAGGAAGTTCCCATCTGCAGGAATTTAAACACTGTGAAAACGGAGCCTGAGGAGTGCACAGAAGGGTAAAGTAGGCTAAACCCCTTAACCCAGACAAGCCATACATCTCAGCAGGAGGAGGAGACAGGAAAAATTAAACTCCAGTTTACAATTTCCCAGTCATCCAGTTTGTGCAAAACAAAATGGAAATCTCTTATTCAAAATCAAGAAGAACTTCAAAATGGGGGAATAGAGAGCTAAACCAAGTGTGGTCTATACGTGGAGCACAGTACATGTGCCTATCCAGGCCCCACGGTTGAGAAACTGACTCTTTAAAAAAACCGAGAGCTAGCAGTGAACTCAGGAGGCAGAGTCCTGGCCTAGAAGGATGTGAAACGTGGTTCCATCCACAGCACCATGAAAGCTAGAGATGATCCCAGCAGCACAGAGGTAGAGGTAGGAGGATCAGGAGTTCGCAGTCACCCTCAGCTACATGGTTTGAAGCAATCCTGTGTGTTTGAGACCAGAGGAATAGTTGTGCTGTGGCAAAGCTCAGTGGTCTCAGCTAGAAACTACTCATTCATCTTGGTTCTCTTGGAACAGCACTGTGTATTAAACTGAAGCATGTATGGGTATTTGCTATTTATGCCTGAGGTTGTGTGTATCTGACCATAAAGCAAAGTTTGGGTCAGGGTAAATCCTTCGAACTCAGCTCAGGCAGATTCAGCTGTGTAGCCTTGAATCATGGGCTCTTGGATTAGCTGAGAGTCAAGTTAGTCTTCACACCTCCAGGACTGCCCCTGGAGAAGAGTGCTTAAAACAGCACAATAAAACACTTCTGGTGCAGTGTCTTTTCATGCCCTAAACAAAGATAAGCTATTATTTGCTTCCAATAATACAACAATGTAAATTTAGCTGTTCCCTTCTCCCACGTAAGAGGAAATCAAGATTTTCTTTAATTATCCCTATATATAAAGAACAATAAAAACCACAAAAGCTGTTTTTTATTAAAGCAAGCATTTAAACTGAAGATTAATGACTCCTACAAGTAGTCTGTTTGAGTAGTACGTTTCTCCTTTGGTATGGGTAAGAAATTTTAGGGTCCGAATGCTTTAGCCACAGAGGACTCTGTTCAGCTTGTTTTGAGGCCCTTATGGTCTTCTAGAATCTGCTAGGACTCTTCTTGTTATTGTCCTATCAGAGAGCAGACATGGAGAGCCATTCTGTTTAAATGGGGTAATGAAATCTCACTGATTTCATTGAAACAAAATGCAATAAAAATGCCACTGTCTACTACTGGTAGGTGGAGTTAGAATGCAGAGGTAAACATCAATTTCAAGGGGCAAGTGTTATATTCTTGCCTTCAAGCTGGCCACCAATGCTGCATGAGACCTCTCCCCGTTTTATAATTCCCCTTTTGTTTGCTGCAGAAAAAGAAAGAGCACATTATGATTTGGAAAGGAATTTTATGTGCAATTAGACTGCCAAGAATCGTGACGTAACACATTCAGATTCTCTAATTGGGCCAAGAGGAAACCATCATTTCTGAAGTGATTAGGGTACCATAACCTCAGCTTAAATTCTCTGAACTACTTGGAGTTGTTTCAACAGTGCTTGCTTATTTTCTGCACTTTTATTTAAAGTTAAGGCTGTGTGTTTTCTAGCTGTGAGGGGGGCTCTGCTGGGGAAACAGTGATAATGACCACTTTCTTTTTTAAAAGCTTTATTTATTTGTTATATTTAAGTACACTGTAGCGGTCTTCAGTCACACCAGAAGAGGGCATTACAGGTAGTTGTAAGCTACCATGTGGTTGCTGGGATTTGAACTCAGGATCTCTGGAAGAGCAGTCAGTGCTCTTAACCACTGATTCCTCTCTCCAGCCCAACGACCAGTTTCTTACATTATATTCTGAAACTGTCAAGAAAATTGTCATTTGTAAATGATTCCCTGTGACAGTTTTTTAAAAAATTGTTTTTAGTGTAACCTTAACACAGCCTCACTCTCTGCCAAGACTCAGAGCCAAATTAATATCATAGTGAAATAATTGCTGTCTTTACTACCAGTAAAATGCTGAGTATTTAGGAAAAGTCATTTCTGAAACTATAATAGATGTCTCATAGGTTCTTACACACAGCTATCAAATGAGTCTCTAATAATTAGTCTCAAATCTTCTCATAATTTTTGCATAACTCCAACTGGTGAGGTCAAATGTCAAGTAAAACAACTGGAAATGAAGAAAGCATAGAAAATGGCTTAAGTTTGTTTTAATCAATATTTTATTTCTTGCAAAGCACTATGGCTGCTCCTAGAAATCAATGGTGCAGTGTGGCCTTTGTAGTTCAATTGACTTTCTGCTCTAGACAGTCTGCATGGCTATTAACGCAAAGTGGAATTCAGGTGGAAGAGAGGCAAATCAGACCTGAATAATCCATACAAGTTTACCGCATACCCAAGGGTCCCTAAAAGCACTGTGCTGGGGAGGAATGGGCCTGACATCCTCCATATACTATTGACTTGTTGAACCCCAAATTCTTTAGAATTAAAAATAGCATTTCTCAATCTGACTGGCATTAGAGAGGCCCAGTCACAAACAAATCAATGATTCCTTAGAGACAGAAGAATGTGCATTAGCTGCACAGAACAATGGTGCCCTGGCCAAGCTGGAGGAAGAAAAGCAAACATCATTTATATAAATAAATGCATTTACACATGGATGTATATTCATGTGTGATAAAAATCCAGATAACTAGGACTAGATTTATGGAAACTCTGCCAGAGTAAGAAAGAGAAAAAGAAAACCAGTTTGACTTGGGTAAGAAGAGGCAAATGTAGCAATCTGCAGACCCAAGTAAATGTGCAAGAGGAGAGTGTGTAGCAGATAGGCGTGTGCTCCAGCAGTGAAAATTCTTGTCCAGCCGAGGTTTGAGACTATGAACTAAAGTGTTAATTACTCACATGTATCACAAAAACATTCTGTTGAATAGAAAGTTTCCTCTGAAACATTTTTCTTTCTTTGCTTGGTTTATGGTGGCAATATTGACAAATTAAAATGTGCTTAGGTTACAGGATACAAAAAAGTGCAATGTTTGTATGTGAACTATGTGAATGGAACACTCATACCATCCTATGATTATGTTTTTGCATGTATGCATAAGGACATATGCGATACCTTATCACATTTCAGCTTCGTAAGTCTGTCTCCTTAAGCTTTTACACTGTAGCTCTAGGTACAGTGCCCTCAGACATTAGTTCCACCTTTGGATAATTTGAATAACAGCTCTCCCCACACCTCAGGTCCTGGTGTATGCCATTCTACCTCTGCTGTTAAAACTGATCTGATTTTTTTAAATACACCACGCATAACTATGATAACATAACATTTGTTGTTCAGTTGCTGGCTTATTTCATTCAGCCTAGCCATATTTTTCGAAATCAACAAGTTTCTGTATTTTCAAGGATGAAAAACTGGTTCCACTCTGTCATGTTTTTTTTTCTTTCACTCCTCCATTGTTGGTGGGATTGCAGACTGGTAAAACCATTCTGGAAATCAGTCTGGAGGTTGCTCAGAAAAATTGGACATTGAACTACCCGAGGACCCAGCTATACCTCTCTTAGGCATATACCCAAAAGATGCCCCAACATATAACAAAGACACGTGCTCCACTATGTTCATAGCAGCCTTATTTATAGTAGCCAGAAGCTGGAAAGAATCCAGATGCCCTTCAACAGAGGAATGGATACAGAAAATGTGGTACATCTACACAATGGAATACTACTCAGCTATCAAAAACAATGACTTTATGAAATTCATAGGCAAAAATGGAGGGAACTGGAAAATATCATCCTGAGTGAGGTAACCCAATCACAGAAAAACACACATGCTATGCACTCATTGATAAGTGGCTATTAGCCCAAATGCTTGAATTACCCTAGATGCACAGAACACATGAAACTCAAGAAGGATGACCAAAATGTGAATGCTTCACTCCTTCTTTAAAAGGGAAACAAGAATACCCTTGGCAGGGAATAGGGAGGCAAAGTTTAGAACACAGGCAGAAGGAACACCCATTCAGAGCCTGCCCCACATGTGGCCCATACATATACGGCCATCCAATTAGACAAGATGGATGAAGCAAAGAAGAACAGGTCGACAGGAACCGGGTGTAGATCTCTCCTGAGAGACACAGCCAGAACACAGCAAATACATAGGCGAATGCCAGCAGCAAACCACTGAACTGAGAATGGGACCCCCATTGAAGGAATCAGAGAAAGGACTGGAAGAGCTTGAAGGGGCTCGAGACCCCATATGAACAACATTGCCAACCAACCAGGGCTTCCAGGGACTAAGCCACTACCCAAAGACTATACATGGACTGACCCTGGACTCTGACCTCATAGGTAGCAATGAATATCCTAGTAAGAGCACCAGTGGAAGGGGAAGCCCTGGGTCCTGCTAAGACTGAACCCCCAGTGAATGTGATTGTTGGGGGGAGGGTGGTAATGGGGGAGATGGGAAGCAGAAGCCCATACAGAAGGGGAGGGTGAGGGGTTGGGGGATGTTGCCTGGAAACCGGGAAGGAGAATAACAATCGAAATGTAAATAAGAAATACTCAAGTTAATAAAGATTAAAAAAATAAAGACACTGTTGTGATAAAAATCATATTTCATTAAGTATCTGAATGTTCGTGTGAACAATAGATAAAGGTGAACGATGGACTACTAAATATATTTATAAGTAATTCACATATGATTTTTCTCTAATCGATTTTATATCTGCACATATTAAATTTGTCTGGTTGTACTGAAAAAAACAAGTGTATGGGCATATAGAGGCATGTTCGTGTGTTTGCAGGTGCAGGTGTATGTGCTGGTGCACTTAGAGGTTGGAATTCAATGTTAGGTGGCTATCTTGGGAGACATCTACCTTTTTCCTTTTTTCTTTTGCATTGATTACATTTGTTCTTTGACAGTTTCGCACACACATAGAGTCTACTCTGTTGAACCTCATTCTCCCTGACATCTTGCATCTCCTCCTACCCACCAACCCCAGCATCTCCCCATTCCTGCTGGTCCCTTTCCCAGGTTCTTGCCTTCCTGCCTTGTTTGTGACCAACTGATTTTAGTCAAGAATGTCTCTGTGCATGGGTTTGTAACTACCCTTTGGAGTCTGCTGGTCTTCCTATTGGGTGTGTAACTGCAGATAATACCATTCCCTCAGAATTCATTAGTTGCTAATAGTTCAGTGGGGAAGAGCAGGGTCTCTTGAGCCTCTACCAGTCCATGACAGTCTGCTGACAGGCCCAGTCTTGAGTAGGACTATCAGAAAAGATCTTAAGTTGCTATTAAGAGAACGTTTGCTATGGCTGTGTGACATATAACATTTTCTCCTTACCTTTGAGCTCTTGCACTCTTTCTTCTCTGCTCTCTCTTAGGGGAAAGAGTAGAAATGTTCCTAAACCTTCAATGTGTCTGATGAGCACTAAACTATCATTTACTCTAAGAACAATGAATAGCCACAAATCTGCACTCATTGCAAAGAACTTTCTCTAACTAAGGAGAAGAGTAACATTTGTCCATGGGTACAAACATAAACACTTAAGTTCCAGTTTGCTCTCATGTCAATTTAGGTAAACAACAGTAGAGAGTTTCTTCCTGGGGTCTATGACCTTCTCCACTATGGCTTTTTGACAAGACACTTAGTTTCATCTCTTGTTTCTTGAAATGGCGATCTTTGCTAGCACAGAGCTTGTGAACTAATGTAGTACTTCATGGCCAGTAAGTGCTAGGGGACCACTTGCTTCTGTTTCTCAGTGCAAGGATAAGAAACATAGGCTGCCTTAGTCAGTCCTTTCTGCATGAGCTATGAGAGTGAAACTCAGATCCTCACATTTGTGCTGAAAGTGTTTTACCGACTGAACTATTTTCCCAGCCCTTTACCATGCCTTTTGGAATCAAACACATGTTGATGGATGCTAAGGGGTTCTTTTGCATTGACTATCATGAATAATGCATCAAGACTAACTGTGGATGTGAATGTCTCTTTAAGTTACCGATTTTATATTCTAAGGATTAACATTTGCGATTACAAGTCATATGAAATGGAAAAAAATTGTGATCTATTTTTTTTCTTCTTGCTGTGATATAATCCTGACAAAGTACAATTTAGAAGGAAAGGATTTATTTGACTTGTAAGTTATCTTGCATCATCTAGGAAAGTCAAGGCAGGAACTCAAGGCAAAAATGTTGAGGTAGGAATACAAGCAAAACAATGGAGAAACGTTCAGCTCCTTTCCTGAGCTGTCCCAGGACCATCAACCTAGGCATGGCACTGGCTACAATGATCTCTGGGCCTTGCTCCATTGATCAGAAAGTAAGAAGTTTCACCACACACATTCTCACAGGCCAGTTCAATGGAGACAATTCCTCAACTGAGGTTTCTTCTTCCAAGAGTTCCAAGTTGAAAACTAAAGCTTGGGATAGAGAGATGGCTTGGTGGTTAGGAGCACTGACTGCTCATCCAGAGGTTCTGAGTTCAATTCACAACAACCACGTGGTGGCTCACAACCATCTATAATGGGATTGAATGCCCTCTTCTGGTGTGTCTGAAGACAGCTACAGTGTACTCATATATACAAAATAAATAAACAATTTTTAAAAAAAAGGAAACTGGAGCTAACTGCGAAAGGGTATCATATGCCAAAATTCCCAAGAAATTTAAAACCCAAAGAATTAAAAGTTTAAAAAAAATTAAGGGGATGGACAGATGTGTTGGGAATTTAAAGCAATTGCTGTAGTTCCAGGAGACCCAAGTTTGGTACCCAGAGCTCTTGCTGGGTGGCTCACCTGTAACTTAAACCACAAGGAATCAGACACCCTTTCCTGCCCCGACTCATGCACCTGTACTCACATGCACATACCCACAACACAGAGACATACACATACACATAAATAAAATTAAGTTCAAAATCAAACATTGCAAAAGCCTGTGATTAGGTCTAAAGAAATATTTCTCAGGAGAAAAAAATCTTCAACTGCCCCCAGCTGTATAATTAGGTACCCAGCACCACTGTACCTCCTACATCAAAACCACAATGAAATACAGCTTCAGACATGTTTGAAGAGGTAATTTCCAAAGAACAAATAATTACAAGTATTGGCAAGGATGTAAAGAGATGGAACTTTTTCACATGGCTGTGGGAATATAAATCACTATAGCCACATGGAAAATACAGAAGCTCTTAAGTATTACATATATGACTGCACATATACACACACATAAACACACATACATGTTTACATACCTATATGCATATGTCTATACCTGTATGGCATTTGTATATACCTATATATAAAATTAATACCCATGTCCCAATAATAGACTAGTGATATTATACATGTGAATACGTATATGTGTACATAGTAATGTGAATTCATATACATTCAGTGCCCATCAAGGCAACAAATTTTAAAACTTTAAATCCAGAAGAAACTTCAAGAAGGCTTTCGGTAGCTATAGAGATTGCTCAGTAGTCAAGACTATTTGCCACACTCTGATAATGGTCTAAATTCAGATTCTAGCACCCATATAAAAAGTCAGAAATCTTGAAAATGGTTATAATGGAATCTGAGTGATACAACTCTTTTGGGCCTCTATATTTGTACAAAGAATCAGTCTCTCTCTCTCTCTCTCTCTCTCTCTCTCTCTCTCTCTCTCTCTCTCTTTCTCTCTCTTACACACACACACACACACACACACACACACACACACACACACCCTTAAAGTGTTATGTACACATTCTCTGCCTGTTTCAAAGTAAATAAAGAGGTACTGCAGAACCCTTAGGGAAAGTAAAAGTAGCCAAACTTGGTTGATACAGATGGAGATGAACTGCTCAATTCTGTCTTTTAATAAGCATTTTTAAAGCATTTCCAGCACGGTGATAAATGTAAGGGATGATAGGCTAATGCTTATTGTGGTTTCCTCTCATTTTTATTTGTTTTGTGTTACTTTTTCTGATCAGAAATTAAAAACACATGATTTTTTACTGCAAGTGGTATTTAATCTGATCACACTAGACAACTGATGATAGGATTGATGCATTTTGCTAATGTCACCAATTCCATGTTCATAAGACCATTCTCCACTATTGTATGACATTTCCGAATTCACCTTAAACACCAACATTATGCAAAAAGAATAGTATATTAGAGTTATTTACCCAAATGTTATTTAATCTATGGTCCATTCAACTGTAAGATAAGACATTACATTATTCATTACTTAAGACAAAACAGAACAAAATCCTGTGAACTAAATATTACAATGCTTTCCTGTTCTTTAATTTTATGTTAGCTTTTATCTATTAGAAGCTCTTTCAGTAGGAGCTGACATAGTCTTTGAATGCATATACAAACATGAAAACATAAATATGGCTAATTGGTTGTACGAGCCCTAAAAAGTGTTCCACCTCCTAATCCAACTGAGTTGTTGATAGCCAGGGGAGGTAGACAAGAGAATGACTGACCAAGAGACTGAAGCCAGACAGCAACACAGTAATATCCAATCCTTAAAAAAAAGTCTGTGATTCTATACATGATATCAACCACTGCCCACAAAATGCATTTGCCATTTTTGACACAGAATCTACAGATCTTTATTCAAATTGCCTGATTCTGTTTTTAAGTAGGTAACATAATTTTTTATATTTTGCATATATGGTATTACTTTTACCTGGTTTCTTAATGTTGAAGATTATCAACTCTATGGGAAAATGAAAAGAATTGTGGACTGAGTATCTGTAAGCCCTGATAGTTTACACATGCTTTCGGTCACTCCCTTCTCTCTAGACATTTTGGATGAGCCATTTGAAAATACATTAAAGACATTATAACCCACCCTAAATATTTTGGTATGTACTCCTTGTGACAAGAATATTATTCAACCTAATAAAGAACAATGTGTTATCCTTGACAAAACCAGTTACATTAACCAAGTCATACATTGTATCTATGTTTAAACTCCTCTAGTTTTCCTCAAAGGGTTTTCTGGTTTTCTGTTCCTATGATCCAAGTTCTAGTCATGTGGTTTATTATAGCTCTGGCATTGAACTTCTGGGTCCTTTGCTTGCTCTCTCTCTCTCTCTCGCCCTCTCTCTCTCTCTCTCTCATCTTAATTTCACGTATTATGTATTGTTTTGGGAAGTAGTGTGTGTGTGTGTGTGTATGTGTGTGTGTGTGTGTTTGCGCGCACATGCGCGAGCATTCACATGTGTGCATATGTGTATGCTTGTCTGTGAATATTTGAGGGTGCATCGAAAGAAGTGCATATGGAGGATGTTCAATGCTCTCATCTGTTATCTCCATTTCATTATTTGTTTGAGACAGAGACTTCTGCTGAAGCAGGTGCTCACCACCTCAGCTATCCTAGATCCTCAAATAAAGAGGATTCTTCTGTCCCTGTTCCCCACTGGTATGACTTTAGGTATAGACCACCAACAAATCTGGCTTTTAAAAAATTAGGATGCTGGAGATTTAAACTCAGGTTCTCATGCTTGTCCAGCAAGTACTTTACCCTCTGAGCCATTGTTCTAGCCCCGCAAGCCTGTCTTCTTATAAAGTATCCCATATTGTGGACTTTTCTGAAGATTTCCTTGTGATTATATTTAACTTAATTACTTTTGGCAAAATACTACATAGTTGCTGTTGCATAGGTCTGATTATATCATACCAGGAGACTACATCACATCAGTTTCCTCCATGGTGTCTAGACTTAACTGCCTAGTTAGTCAAACGGTTGTTACATCTCATTTATACAAATAATGTTTACCTCAAAATGAATAATCATCCAGTAAGTAACATTTTAAGACCTTATCAATGTCCTCTGCCCCAAAAAACTTCTACTCAGAGGTTTCAGTTTTCATTCCTACCCTCTGTTCAAGCAAGTCGTTAAATTAGAAGTAACAAATTATTCTTTAGCTGTTGACTCTTAGCTTTCTTCATCTTATTTCAAAATAGCGATAAAGGTATGAATGTGCAGATAAGAATCACGTTGGTTGGAATCATCTCGAAGTGTTCCACCAACATATAGATTGGAAATTTCCAATCGTCCAACTGGCTTTTGAGATCAACAACCATAAGACCTGGGATGGCAGCACTGTGTAAGCATGAAGAGCAGGAACCCATGTAAAATCCAAATGATGAGCCTACAGGGGCGGAGACAGGAAGATCTTTGGTTTCTCTGTCAAGACACTCTAGCCATCTAGCCTAATTGATGAGCTCCTGGTTCAGTGAAAGACTGCATCCAAGCGACTGAGGAAAGAGCACAATATCAGTCTCTGGCCTACACACACACACACACACACACACACACACACACACACACACACACACACACACTCTACCTGAATATGTATATGCATACATATTAACATATACATAAACACAAATATAAATACACGCACATTTAACATACACATGGAGAAACACATAGAGTGTTATATAAAACATAATAATAGTAGCAACAAGGTTGACTGGATCAATGCAGATGTTGAGACATTAAATCATCAACTCTAAGACACATCTTCCCAACATATCTGGAAACTTGTGAAAACAAAAGTTTGTCTCAGAATGAGAAAAGCAAATCTGCTTTTTCTGCTGCCAAGTGGGGACACACAGTGGCTAAAAATACCAGATAACCTCATAGAAAAAAAAGAATTTCTATAAATTAATTAATCACTATTTAATTTCCTTTGACTATGGATTCCTCGTACCAGTTTATCAGTTTGAGGAATTTGTCAAGTTGTATATTTTGTACATGGTTGTCAAGTTTCATAACATGCATCAATTAGATTTTCAGAACCAATTTCTATGTAAATTTGGTGTGTATTCACAAAGTTTCATCTACTTTGAGAAAAAAAGTCTAAATAAATTAATTAGTCCGTATAGAGACAGCTTCTAGTTTTATTGGTGACTCATATTGCATTTGTTCAGCAAACAGCACTTCCTCCAATATACCACAGGCTACATAAACTCTGAAGTATGAATATATACAAGAACCTAAGTTGGGAAAATGAGATTGAGCTAAACAAATAAGTCTACAATGACAAAAACAGCTGTGTCACTACCATGACACCACTGGGTGTATATACGAGGAGTAAGCCACCTAATTCAACTTGGGTACCTACTGAAGGCTTTCCCTGTCCCAATTAGGCAGAGAGAGAGAGAGAGAGAGAGAGAGAGAGAGAGAGAGAGAGAGAGAGAGAGAGACAGAGAGAGACAGAGACACAGAGAGACACAGAGAGACACAGAGACAGACACAGAGACACAGAGACACACACAGAGAGGAGTGATCAGAACATTTGTAGATAATGAGTATTTATTAAGCACTTACTGTAAACCAGAAAATACCCACTAACTGTATAGCTGAAAATAAACAAGAACTTTACACAAATAATCTTACATATTAAAACAATGCTAATTGCAATTGTAAAGCAGGTAAGGGGTGAACACATAGGATCTAGGATGATAGTTTAGGCAATAAAGTGCTCACCATATAAGCATAAGTAACTGAGTTCAAGAGTGTGGCAATGCAGTCCATACAAGTTAATATCAGCATTTGGGATTTAGAAACAGAGGATCCAAGAGGCTTCCGGGTCTGGTACCTTACCAGATTAACAAATTCTAAGTTCATTAAGAGATCTTTCCTCACAAAATAGGGTGGAGACTGAAAGGGCAGCACATTCAGTAATAACCTCTGGGCCTGCGAATATAGGCATGAACATGTAGACACACACACACACACACACACACACACACACACACACACTGACACAGATAAAATGAGCATAAAGATGATCAAAGGAAAAGATGAATTTGCCCAATCTGGAGGGGTACAGAAACCTGAAAGGGTCATTGTATTAAGGGAACTGCAACTTCTCCATCCCAGTGGCAGAGTACACAGGAGTTTGGATGTTGTCACATGTAACATCAAACAGTTATAGCCCCAGAACTTAGCTGGTGGAGGCAGAATGTTTCAAAGTTTGAGATTAGTTTGGGCTATGTTGAAAATACAAAGCCAGCTTGGGCACAATGGCAAAACCAAGCCTCAAAAGGGGGGAAAAATTGAGAGGCATTGTGAAGGTAAATCATGAATGATCTTCAACTTTTTCCTGAAGGAGTAACAAGATGAAGTTTGCCTCCTGGAAAGATTGATCTGATATCCCAGAGGAGAGGTGTGGACTCTATGTTGTAAATGGCAGGTATTGTCAATAAGTAGGGCCAGCTGTGGGCACTGAAAAGAGCTATTAAAAATTCTGCTGTGAAAAGTAGACCAAAGTTGACGCTCAGTTAGCAGAAAAGGGCGAGCTATTAATTCCAGAACTCTAGCTGACTCACAGGCTCTTGGGAGGGAAAACCAAATAAATATGTTAACTCACCTGATGACATGAATACCAAAAGGTTTTGTAAGGAAAGTGATCCTTTTAAATGTGACATACTATGCAGTAAGAAGAACAGATTTCACACATGATATCAATGGTACTAGTTTCCAAGGTTTTAACAGCATTTACATTTGAGCCAGATTCTTTTTTTTCTGCCGTTTGACCTTCAGCATGTTTTAGTGTATCCTGGATAGAACTTCATTTCTTTCCAATCTTTCCTCCTTTTTGGTATAATTCATCCTATTGTGGACTACTGGAATTACAAGTAAGTATTTTGACCAAACTTCATCTGATAGGTATTGTGTTTTGAAATGAGACATATTATTCTGAACCTAGAAATTTTATCAAGACAGGTATGTGTCATACTTGCTTATGTGAGTCATGAACTTGGAAGCAAGTTGCTAAGTGTACTAGTTCAGGTTTTCATCAAATTGCTGTCACATGTTGGCCAGGGCTTCTGTCACTAGAAGGCATACCCAGAGCTGAGGTGGTCTTCTCACGTCTTACCCACATGTATGTTGGCAGGCCTCTGTTCTTTGTCATAAGAAACTTCTCTTCTTTCTTCTCTCTGGCCCTTTCTCCCTCAGTTTCTTCCTCTTTCTCTCTGTATGAGTGTGTATATGCATGCGTGTGAAGTATATGTGTGATCCAGATGTACACATGGGTTTTGGTGCATGTGCATGTGGAAGCCAGAGGTTAATTCTGAGTAGCTTCTTCATTTCCCCTCCACCTTAGTTTTTTTGGCCAACATTTCTAATTTCTCACTGAGGCTACTTAACAAGACTGGTCAGGAATCCCAGGGATCCACCCCATCACTGGGATGAGAAGTGCTCCTTGCTATCACATCTGGTTTTTGCTTATTTGGATTTGTGTTTGTTTGTGTTAATGCGAGCTCTAAGGATTGACCTCAGGTCTTTCTGCATACAAAGCAAGCACTTTCTCAACTGAGATATATCACCATCCCTGCACAACTTTTAAAGACACCAGCAATCTATCTTACTTTTTTGGAGAATGGGAAGAGTCTAATAATTCTTTGCACACTGAGCTGCCAAACAATGGTCCCAGCACAGAAGGCACATCCCAAAATACAGTGCCAGTACTCAGAACGATGCAGACTATCCAGCTCCATGAGGAACAACTCAGTTCACATAAGTCTGTTAAACCCGCAGATAGGCTGAAGGGTGGCTTAGCAGTTAAGAGCACACACCAGGCAGCTCCAATTCACCTGTAACTTCAAATCTAAGGAACTCTAGTCTCTAAAGGCACCTGAAAGCCTTCTACAAACACAGAATTAAGACTAGGTCTTTAAAAAGTATGTTAGTAAGTCTCTATCAATAGCTTTCTCCTGTCATTTATGTGTGAGGTGAAATGATACCTTGTAAAACAAGCAAACAAAAAACAATAATAACCCATTGGACATTGAGCTTTGTCCTTAAGTTTATTGCAGTTATCAAACATCATGACCAAAAGTAGCATAGGGAGGAAAGGGTTTATTTCAGCTTACAAATCTAAGGTCAAACTTCACTACAAATAGAAGTCAGGACAGGAATTCAAGGCAGGAACCCAGAGGCAAGGACTGAGGCAGAAGCAATAAAGGAATGCTGATTATGGACTTGCTCCTATGACTTGGTCAGTTTAAACAATGCAGGACCGGCTGCCCAAGAATGACACCATTCCTGTAGGCTGAGCTTGCCTACATAAATCAGTAACCAAGAATATGTTCCATAGATGCATCTTCTCATCTGAGGGTCCTCTTCCCAGTGAATTGACAACAAAATGAAGCAAAACCTAAAAACCAACTGATCCCTTGTCAATTTGACATACAAACAGGTAACTATTAAACCATAACCATTCCTTCTCTGTTATCCCAACATTTTCATGTTAAAGTAATATTATATTAATATGACAATATAAAACACTTTAATTTTAAAAATTCCAGTCTTTGCATTTTTAAGTACTTAAAAATTTTAGTTCTTTAAAACATCTGGTCTCTTTCAAACTCCCCTAATTATGTGATCCTGTAAAATAAATTAAGTATTCTTACTCTAAGATGAAATAAACAGAGTCACACTCAGAAGAAGGCAAAACCAGAGTCCCACAGTGTCAGACTTACTTCTGATACTCACCATCTTTCAAGCCCCAAAGGGCTTGCCACTGCATACATAGTACCTCTCACAGACTCACAAATAATACACATAGTGCACCTCATAGGATAGGGCAAGCTCCACTCCAAAGCTACTACTGTTCTTGGTGGCTGGTCACTCCCCATACTACTGGCATCTCCAAAATGGCCTCCACTGCAGCTGAGCTGTATCATTACCAATAGCTGTTCCTGGGCTCTCTTCAGGTACTCTGTCCCTGCCACTTGGTGCCAAGCTTCAATTCTCTACATGACCCCTTCTACCCTGAGTCTTCTACTGTAACTGAGACTGCATTTTCACTAATGGCTTTTCCTGGACTCTCCTTAGGGACTCAAGTCCTGTCACATAGTGCTTAGTGTTGCCTGCTTTCCATAACCTCTTCACGACTTCAGAACTACAGTAGGAGACTTTGACACATTACCATGTCAACATGACAATTCAACATAGAGCTTTTCCCCATAGCTTATGTGTACTGACTGACCTTGAGGAAACATTTCCCATTAATGCTGGTCTCTTCTTAGTCAGAGATGGTTTCTCAGCTCCAACTGACCCAAATCAGTTGTCCCACAGACAAAAATGTTTCACTTCAATGTTTCTGGCTACTTGTTAATTATAGCTGATAATCCAACCCCAGCAGAAACAAAGCACAGAATTATAATTCCAAATGTCCAACAGACTTGACAGAGTCTTAAGGAACCCTCAAACGTCTCTCTGACGGTTCGCAGTGCTGGCCTCCATCAACTGTGTTGCTCTCACATCTATTCTCTAAGTCTCCAAAACAGCTCAGTAAGTCAGGAACACTGAATGGTTTCTCTGGCCCAAAGCTCCAAAGTTCCTTCATAATCCTACCCAAACAAACTGCGGCCACATATGTCACAGCAGTACTCCATAAAGCAAGAAACAATTTCTGTCTTAGTAGAGATTTCTACTGCCTAAAATGAAATATCATGACCAAAAGTAGCTTGAAAAAGAAGGGGTTTAGTAACAGCCCTTACAGCTCTCAGTTCACAGTATACCACTAAGAGGAATCAGGGCAGGAGCTCGAGGCAGGAACCTGGAAGCAGGAACTTCAATTGGAGAAAGGTGGCTTGCCAACTTTCTACTATAGCCTGTTGAACCTCCTCCTCCTCCTCCTCCTTCTAAAACTCTAAACCACATAATCTTAAAATATACTTGAAACATTATATATGTATATATATGTATATATATACATATATATATATATATATATATATATATATATCTCGCGCGCGCACACACACACACACACACACATCCTTATATAGCACACATGTATTTATACACAATGGCAGGTTGCTAAGCATGGTGTAACAAAATATCTCTACTTTTGTTTGACACAATGGAGGATTATTTTAGCACAGTTTAGGAGACTGGAAGTCAAAGATTGAGGTGTCTAGTCCTGGTGTCAAGTTTAAGTAGTATTGGTTTCCTTTGGAGCTGCCTTCTTGGTTCTTATGTAACTATCTTCTCTATTTTCTTACACTGTGCTGTCCAGAAGTCCAGCATTTCTATTGTAGCTTCATTTTCCAATTTCTAGGAACATCAATTTGACTAGAGCAAATCTCATCCCAATGCTCTCATTCAAACTCAGTTATATCTTGGGCTCTGCAGTCAAATACAGTTGCCCTGTGTGCACTGGGGTTACAGTCTCAACTTATAAGTTAGGTCATGATGTTCCTCTGTAATCTGCGTGCAATATTAAACACTAGAATGTTTATAACATCTGTGCATGAGCTATTTCACTTCCATACAGACAGGGAGGGGTTTCGAAGGTGCCCTATTTGCAATCTGTACGTCATTCCACATCTGTTGACTATGGAATTGCTCATTGCAAGAACGCAGGCTAAAAGTTGTTTGTCAAACTATTTGTGAACACTTAGATTTCTCATTGGTATTTGCTTTCTGTCTTTACTCACTCAAACTTTTTCAAGCAGTAGAAAATGCTATTGTACATGTTTGCACATGTGAGATGTTGGGGGATTTTCCCAAAAGAGAAGTTCCTACAAAAAGAATGTCTGGAGTAAGGACGTGCCATGAAACTTTAAGCTGTTTTTCACAAAGCTTTGATCAGTTTAAAGAGGAAATTTGTCTGTCATCTGATCCTCCTTCTGTCAGTAATATCCATTTTAGCCTCTGAAAATAAGCGATGGAAAAGATATATTTTAAAAATCTTGTTCAGGGACCCCTGTTGAAGGAATCAGAGAAAGAACTCGAAGAGCTTGAAGGAGCTCGATACCCCTTATGAACAACAATGCCAATCAACCAGAGCTTCCAGGGACTAAGCCACTACCTAAAGACTATACATGGACTGACCCTGGACTCTGACCTCATAGGTAGCAATGAATATTCTAGTAAGATCACCAGTGGAAGGGGAAGCCCTTGGTCCTGCTCAGACTGAACCCCCAGTGAACATGATTGTTGGGGGGAGGGCGGTAATGGGGGGAGGGTGGGGAGGGGAACACCCATAAAGAAGGGGAGGGGGAGGGATTAGGGGGATGTTTGCCTGGAAACCGGGAAAGGGAATAACACTCTAAATGTAAATAAGAAACACTCAAGTTAATAAAAAAAAAAGAATGTTAAAAAAAATCTTGTTCAATTTTCTTGATGATTTTATGCTTTTTCTCAGCAGGAAGAAGATCTTGTCTTATCTGACTTCTCATTTGGTAATCATGTACACTGGAACTTGTTTTCTGAAAGTTTGCTTTCTAGTACCGTTCACATTAGTCATCTGCCACTTTGAAATCCTTGCTTTCTTCTCTTCTGTACTTACTGGAAAGTGTTGGTTGTTGTGACTCTTGACAAATTTCTCCTGTGTGAGCTAAGGTATGTATGTGTGTTTGCATGTTTGTACATGTGTATTCAGATAGGTGCATTTGAATGTAGAGGTCAGCCTCAGATGTAGCCATCAATATTGGGTTTTTTGTTTTGTTGGTTGGTTGGTTGGTTGGTTTTGTTTGGAAATCAGGTGTCTCAGCGTCCTAGAACCCTAGTAGATTAGGGTGGCTAACCAGGGACAATGAGGACATAGGTGCTGGTCTTCCTCCTCCTTCTTTTTGTAGGATACTAGGATTGCAGAATTGCACTACCACGTCTGACCTTACACGAGTCTGGGGATCTGAAATTGTCTAGCAAGTGCTATAGCCACTGAAACATCTCCACAGACCCTTTCTTGTACCTTTCTACAATTTTTACTTAGATCATTCAGTGTTTAAAAATAACACATGTGCTCAGTGCCATGTGTCCTACATAGGTGAGTTGTCATTTTCTTGTAATTTTTGTAGTAGAGAAATAGTTAATGATGTTTACTCAAGACTATCCATTGCATAGCTACCATAGCCAAGCAATGCATAATGAACATTGGCTAAGTAAAAAGGGAGGAGAAAACTGACTCACAAAGTTTCATGGATGGCCATACACAATAAAGAGTCCATATGTGTTAAAGTGAGATAGAGTCCTGGGAAGGATGCTTGCAGAACCTCTGATTCAGTTTCTATTTTCTGTGTTCCTAACATTGGCTCCCATTCTTAAACATAGTTGAACATATATTTAACAGTGTGAATGTGGAAATGAGATCTATGCTTCTACTGTTATGATTTCTATCACACTTTATTCCCCTGAAGCTCCCTCTCCAGACTAAGTTCAGAGCCCCATCTCTCAACCAGACATCTGCTGCAGGAGATGCCTATAATGTTGTATGGACACATAGGCTTCTACATTCACTTGGTTTCTAAAACACCCACCCTGATCTCTGCCACTTCCCTTGGGTTGTTTAATCATGCTTCTTTTCTGATGTATTACTTTTTCATATACGAAGCCTGCTCCATTTTTTATGGTGACAATTACTAATTGAATCTCAACATTTCTACCATGCATTGCAGGAAGAAACTATAGTTCTGCTTCATTTAGAGTGGCCCAAGTCTTTGAAATTATTATATAAAATTATAGTTGTCTAACAACTAATCCAAATCTATCTTTTCTTACCACCCACCAAGTTAGCTGTGGTGAGGGCATCAGCGAGGCATACTTTGATCAATGACACTTAGTAAAATTTGAGACTGTTTCTATTATTCTCCACTAAAGCTTTTACACTATTATAGCATAGCATTTTATGGTGTATATATATAAGCTTTTAGAAGAAAAGAAAAATTCAAGTTATTTTTTGTGGGAAGTTGAAGATGGACATAAAATTAGTTTTTCTGGACAAAAACACACTGAGAGGTAAATGAAGCAAATCAAAACACTGCCTAATTTCCCTTATTGCTAGTCCCTCAAACAGCTGCAACTGTGGGAGCATAAACGAGGACCATTGACAACAGCTGTCAACCAGAGTAAACAGTTGATTTTTCAACAGCCAGTAACATGTACCGTAAATTACAATGTGTGACGAAGATTGTAAACATGTGAAGGTAAATTATGTCCCTCCTACTACGACTTCAGGAAAAGTTATTTTTAACAACATCACAATTGAGCAGATTTGGTTAACGCCATCTCTCATCTGAAATGTAAAACCACAGGAGTAACCTCAGAAGTTAGCAATTCAATGCAAGCAGAAATCTAAGAGCCTGTGCTAAACTGAACCATGCCCTGCAGCACATGCTTAGCTCAGCTGGCTGCTCAAAGTACAAATGCAATGATGTCTTCTGCCAAGGGCCATGCGGTGACTATTAGGCTTTACCATCTGGGAATCTTTGTAGCAACTCCTCTACCCATGTGGAGAAGAACAGCCATAGAAAACTGGCCAGCACTGTGTTCAGTATATAAAACTAAGTAGTGAGCCAGATTAGCCAATAAAGCCAGTCCATTGAAACTGATTCTTGTGTTAAGGAAGGACCCTTTCCCCCCTTTTCTATGTCTACTTCTTGAAATATGGAAAATTCAAAGGAGGACATAGGACATTCGATGGCAATGAGAGAGCAATGGCATTAGTGCTTGGTCATATTTAATGTATTGAGAAATTTTAAAGAATGAGAGATCTTGTAATTTCAAGCCATGTGATATTGTACATATCCCGAAAAAGAACTAAAACTGCATGATGACTAAAATGTAAATGAAACTTTCTTAAGGCATTCCTTCCCACTAAAATGTGTACGATTGCATGAAGGATGTTTCCTTTGTTTATACAATCTGACAATGAGGTTATCAAGTAATTACCGCTGAAGTACATGATGCACTCTGGGGCCTGGAATAATGCCATAACAGTGAAGAAGAGGGATAAGGAGATGGTGCAGGAAGTAAATATTTGCTACCAAGGCAGGAAGACCTGACTTCAAGCCCACAGAGCACATAAAAAGTCAAACATGGCAATGCATAAGTGTATGTCTGACATCTTGATTGTAACTAATTTGGACCTAGTTAAATACAGAGATCATTTTTGTTTTTGTCCCTTGATGGTTATAATTCCTCCCTGTGTTGGCTTGGGACAAGGAACATCATGTCACAATGATTAAGTATAGTTTTAACTGGGTTTTGTTGTTGTTGTGTTTTGAAATGGGATCTCACACAGTCGAGACTGACCTCAAACATAGCTGAGGATGAGAAACTTCTGATATTCATGCTTTTTCCCCTCCAGAGTGCTGAGATTGTAGGTATGCACCATCATATTCATTTCTGTATAGTTTTGAGTCCAGGTCTCCTGTGTAGATTTTGATCCTGTGCTATATCCACTGACTGTGCTATATCGGAAACCAGGGATGGTCAGACTGTCTATCTGTTTGATTTATAATTAGGCCATTTCCCCAAATCTTCTGCAAAGATAAATAATTACTAACTGATTAAAAGATAACTGCAGAGAAAGAATTCACTTTAATATAAACAGGAGTACAAAGCAGTAGGTAGTAATTATATCTTTAAGAACATGTTTTTGGAGCTAGAGAAACAGCTCAGTGGAATAGAGCCCCTGCAGAAGACCTGGGTCCAGTTCCCAGCATCTGCATGGTGGTTCACAACCATTCAATTATTCTTTGATTAAACCACAGCCACCAGAGCTTTCTTCAGAGTATCACTCCTCAGTCTCACTCTGAACCCTTGAAACACCCATGGCCTCTTTAACATTTGCCTTTCTATTTTGACAGAACAGAAATATGATGTCATAGCAGGTGACTAAGACAGTGGGAACAAGGCAGAACCAGACCTGGCTCCCGTGCATCTGTCATTTGCTTCATGCTCTACTAAGATGCATTTCTATTCTCCTCGTGTTTCCAAAAACCACAGTCAATTGCATTTGCCTGCTTTCTTTCCTGGAGATGACACAGGTAAGAACATGCTTGTCTGACAGCAGGATTGCTGTTTTGACTTGCTAGGCTTTCCGCTGCTGCTGTCAGGAAATAAAGCTGCCTCGTGAGTTTGGGGCTAACATTCCAGGTGCTGCCTTAGCAAAGGAAAGAATTAAAGTATATTCTTGTCATTTAAAGAGAAGAAGATAGACAGGAAGAAAGAGGAGGAGTAGAGAATGGGAGAGGAAAGGAGAGAGACAGTGATCAAGGGAGATCAAGTGGAGAGAGAAGTTTGAGCATCCTTTTTCCCAGAATAATCTCACATTCCTTACGTCCATATAGAAAGTCATTTTTTTCAAGAAGGTGATTAGTTTTATTAGTTCACAGTGGCCCTCAGCCACTATGGCATTCCACCTGAAATATTCTACCACAGGTCTGAGAGCTTGGTAATCATTTCTGGGTTGGAGCCACTAGCCTTCCCTTTTACAGATAAGAAGAGTGTGATCTAAGAGACCATAGACAAATTGGAATTGGCTGTATCTCTGAGACAAAAGGGAGAACTCAGAGCCTACATTTGCTGGTAGCAGATGAGTGAGTTTGCTTCTGCAAAAGGCATCTCTGGGATCTAGAGACTTGACTCCATTGATAGAATCCATGTCAAACGTGCATAAAACCTCAAGTTTATCCCCAATCAGTGCGTAAAACCAGCATAATGGCTCTTACCTCTGATCCCAACTCCAAGGCCAGTCCTCAGACCTAAAGGGATCTTGACACTAGCCTGGGCCAGAAATTATGAAGAACTAAGGGGGAGGGCATTCCTGTGCACAGAATTAATGCTGATATTTCATGCAGGCGACAATCCCTGGTTTAAAAACCACAGTGTCAACTCAACTGATCAGTTAAATCTGGTGCTTAATTTGTGCTTCTTGGGAACTCCAATCAGAGCTACAAAGAGAAATGCTATTGAAGCTGTCTTTGTCATTTGTGGATTTACCCTGTCAGCAAGATTACCTGCTGTCAAAATAACTAGTTAAGAGAATTTAGCTCAGTTTTCAAAGAGGAGAGAAAATTCACAAAACACAAAGCTGCATTTTCTACTTCCAAACACCATAATTCTCAAAATGATAAATAGCATTTAACTTTATATTGATTTTAATGTATTATTGTTCCTTTCCTATCACATGTGGTGCTAGAAAGTAAATCTAGGGCCTAGCATATACTAGGCAAGTATTCTACTGCTAAGTTACCTTTGCAGTCACCGCACTTTCTATTTTTATGAGAAACAAGCCTACTCCAGCTCCTTCAAATGACCGCAAGCATACATAGGTTGTTGATCACACATCCTCTGCTATGCCCCCTAGATAACTGCTGTGCAAAGTCTGCCATATATAATATGTTAACGAATCAACATTGTTGCATTCCAATAAAACTTAATTTATAAGTGATTGAGTATGATATTATCTATCAGGACATGCTATGCAGACCTGGGCTCATCACAGAAAGTATGGTAGGATCACATAATTTTGTTCAATTCTCATCTAGGGAAAAGGAATCTGAGTAAATTACATTTCAGCTTCATAGCCTCTCAACAAGATTATTTCTGCTAATTATTTCCGTATTCCACTCAAACACTATCTGAATTCTTTAAATTCCATGTATAATCATTCAGAAAATTGATATCCCTGCAAAGACACATGTGTTTTGCTAGCCTCACCCTCAGTTGTGAGGTGATAGGAATACTTGGGGATGGGGGCTGATAAAGGGAAGATGGATTAATGGGTTATGCCCTTGAAGGAGATCTTGGGACCTCAGGTCCTTTACCCTCTTGTGGATACTTTTGCTCCATAACATTCTCCCCAACAAAATGCTCTGCCTGGTAATAGGCTCAAAATGAGGAAGTCAAAGCCACAATAACTAAACACGCAACGAAAATAAACCCTTCATCTTTCTGAGTTGACTATATCAGATAATTTTGTAACAGGAATGGAAAACCACTGACACACAATCTAATTCCATGGTAATCTAATTCCATGGTAATCCATGGAAATTATGAAGTCTTCTTCTCTCTCACTTTCCCTTTCTCTCCATATGTCACAGCCAACTTCTAGAAAACTAAAGAATTCTGTGCTACTGAACAGTGATATGTCAACCAGCCTAGTATGCTACATTTCACTTAAGCTCTTTAGGTGGCTTTTGAACATGAAACAACATTTATTTCTATTTTCTTAGCTTACTTCTGAAAAAAATATATCCAATTGTTAAAATCAAAGCCAAATTTCTATAATCAATACAATAATACAATACAATTAAAATAATCCATTTTACCAAATTACATCCATAAGAAGAGTAGAGAGAACTAATTAATTGGGTCACCTATCTTTAATTATGGTTAAATCATGATATTTTCCTCCATTAAATAAGGTTTAATAATTTTTCATTGATAGGTGGGTTCAGAAATTGTACCAGCTTATCTCTGTTTTACAGTTCAGGTATGCCCACACATCTGGGACATTTTAGTTACTTTTGGTTTAAAAAATAAAAACCTAATCATGATAAGAATCTTTTTTAGCATTTTTGACTAGAGAACTTTGGTGAACTGGCTTGGAGCATCATTAGAACAACAGTTTATGAATACGATTACTGTAAGTGCATAAATGTTCCCAATAAACAGGGACCAACTGGCACTAATAGTACATAGTGACTTTAACATCATGTAGATAGAAACTTACTTTCCTCTAGGCAACTCAAAAAGTGAAAGTGTTCCTACTTCCCAAAATATACTCCAACATTCTTAAAAAGAATCTGTCAGAGGATTTGTTAATAATCAAAATCTGCTGAGTACTACAATTGGTGTTTTTAGAACATTGAAAATAAACTATATTTGTAGAGGTCAGAGAACAGCTTCCAATCCTACCCACCTTATTTTTGAGATAAGATCTCTTATTGTCTTAAATCTCTTCAAAATGAGTGATCAAAGAGGCCTAGGTGGGTCTTCATCTCTCAGATGAAGATCCAGAGATCTGAAGAACATGGATAGCCTCCATGCCAATTTTTACCTTGGTTTTGGAGATCAAAGTCAGAGGCTCATGCTTTCGGTGCAAGCACATTACTCATTGATCCATTTCCCACCATTCCTAGATATTTTAACTACAAATCTTTTTAAACCTGCAAAGCATAGACAACTCCAGAATGATGGGAGTTAGGCCCACATATGATTTGTGATCTTTCCTTGGTGTTTACCAATCTCTTTCATGTCCTGGGACTTGAGATGGCCCTCTGAGGGGTCTTTTCAAAGAGCTTGGTTTTAAGATCAATATTTGTTCTTTCTACCCCACCCCTTGTCTCTTTGTCCATTTTGGCCAAGCAGAGAAATCCTAGTGTTTGTGGACACTTCAGATAGAGCTGGGAGACCCTCAATCTATGATGAGAGAAACAGAAAACTACTAAGTTGGGGTTGTCAGGGGGAATTCATTACTGAGGTCTCTGCAGAGTGGATAGGGGAAGCTTCAGAGAAAACATGGCCCAGGCCTGCTTTCATCTCTGCCACAGAGCCTTACAATCTTCCCCTCCTTTCCCTTTCATTCAGCTTTCAGTGTTTGCGTGTGTGAATGAGTGTTCTCGTGTGTGAACACACACACCTGAAAGAGAGAGGAGCTGCGTGGACATGGTTTGTCTGGAGCTGACTGCTTTGGGTTTTGAATCAGAATCTCTCCCTGGCTTGAAACTTTCCTATTAGGCTGTGCCAACAGGCAGGCGGCTAGGCTCCTCTTTTCCAGCTCTGAGGTGACAAGTGCTCACCACTTCTGACCTTTTATGTGGGTGCTGTGGATGAAACACAGGTCCTCATAGTTACGAAGCACGTACTTTAGCATCAGTATTTTCATTTCAGTTCGCCCAGCTATACTCAGTGACTCCAACTCCCTGCTCTGTGTTCCGCTCTCCCCAGGGTCTTCTGCTCTGCTAGCAAGTTGCTCTTTGAAGTGATTCTTTCCTATGGACTGATCACTTGGTTTAGCTCAGTGCTCTTGACCTTGGGAAAGATTTTAGTAGAAGGAATCGGGGCAACAATTTAAAAAATTTTAAAAATGTGAACATTTAAAGGCAATGCAATGGGCCTCAAACAATAAGGAGCATGACTCCGTCTGCTACTTCTTCCTCTTGCTTTCTTTGTTAGAAATGAAAATTATTCCATGTGCCTAATTATTTTCTAGTTCCTGAGCAGTTTGTATCAAGAAGGCCTATTTCCAGGAAGAGCACCCTTTATGGAATTCGATGTTTATTATTTATGCAGTAGCCACACAGAGGACTCATGGGTAACACTGATGAGAATGTAGAGAGAATATTTAGATTTTATTATTTAAACTTTACAAAATCTATGTGTATGTCTTATTTTAAGCAAATATATCAACTCCAAGTTTGCTTATGGACACCACTTAGAATTTTCAGAGAGGTCTGTATGAAAATAATAATTGTGATGAAAATATTCGGGTTAAAATTACATCAAAGCAAATTATCATTATAGCTGTAGTGAAAAGAAACTTGTTAACTACTTAATTTCAAAACTATTCTCTGGAGCTGAGGAGATAGCTAAGTTGATAAAATGTGTGCCAACAAGCACAAGGACATGAGTTCGAACTTTGTTCAAAAGCCCATTCCTGTGGCATATATTTGTAACCTCAGCACTTGGAAAAGAGAGACAGACAAATCCATGGAGTTCACTGACAAGATATCCTAGCCTACTTTGTAAGTCCCAAATCAGTGAGAGACTATCTCATAAGAACAGACTACAGAATCAGCACTTAAAGTTGTCCTCAGACCTCCACCTGTACCTACATGAGTAACTGCATACACATACACCTAAATAAACAAGAACATACACACGTGCGCGCACGCGCGCGCGCACACACACACACAAACACACACACACACACACACACATACACACTTACTTCTATCATATGTGGTATGTGATTTTTAAGTTTCTTGCAAAACACAAACCTCCAGTCAGCCTCTCTATGACCTGGTTAAATTGTGCTCAGACAAATGACCTTCTCAACTGAAATAACATGGTTTCGAATCGAAGCTGTATTAAATTCACTTCCCAAGACCCATATTTATGAGCCAGTACATATCAGTTATGAATCTAGGATTAGAAAAAAAGGAAAAGTGGATCAAGATATTAATAAATGTAAGACTGCAAAAACATTGGAAGGAAAACTAGAATGTGCCCTGCAAATGCCAAGTATTAAACGCTGCTCATAGAAACAGGACTGCTAGCATCCCTTTAAAACTGAGCCTACACAGACTTAGTGGCACCCTGCAGATTGTGAGGTCCCTCTTCATCTTATGGGAATGAGGGGCCGAAGGCTTGCTTCTGCTCCTATAAATTAGAGAGAATTTGCTGCATTTACAGGTCACTAACGTGAGCTTCTTTTAAAAAGTACATTAGGTAGTTGCTGCCACTAACTAAATATAACTTCCTGGAGTGAGTTTACTGAATGTTTTATTTCCTTATATGTTGGACTCAACACTTACTTCTTTTGAGACTCTTTCTGTATACTTCAGAATAACCTGAGTGTCCTTAAATATGTGCAGAATTTTTAAGATTTTTTTTGAAGGGTTAGCCTCTAAATCATTAATGATACAGTCACAGGTTAAACAGGAGAACTTACTCTGACTGGTCATCTGTTCAGTTCTGAAAACAGTCTATTGAAACCACTCACAAAAAAGCCAGTAGGTAAGTACTTCTATGAAGGAGTAGTGAGCAAATATGGTGTCATCAATATACCACAGGACTCCATAAGGCCCTTGAGCTGAGACTGCAAAGTCTTTTCAGTCTCTAACAGCAGGAAGCAGAAGTTATTCGCCTTGCCTAAATGTGTTAGCTGCATATAACCTGGTGAGCTTGGTAACATTGTGTTGATGGCATTTAGAGACATCAAATCAATGCCTATTATTTAATTTTACCAGATTGAGTTTAGATATTCAAATAGTCAGTCACGCTCCAATTTAATAATCAGAAACACATTTCTTGCTCAGTGGCTGTCAGTGAGAGTAAGGGGAAGCACAGAGAGTGAGCTGACTCATCCTAACACTGGCCAGCCCTACAGGAGAAACCAAGGACGGATGAAGGTTGGAAGAATTCTAACTCAAACTATCCCAAGTCATGGTCAATGACTATACATACTTTAAAAAAATTTCAAAGTTGTGGTTAGAGTGCTAAATGGATCCAAACTGTTTCAATTTCCCAGATATTCACATTAGAAACTATAAGCCACACGATATGTATAGAATGTTAAGAACTGAACTTGACTCTACTAAGAGTTGATTATGGATAATGATGATAGCAGATCCTGACCTCAATAAAAAGCAAAGGCACAAGAAACAAGTTTGGCAACACAGTATTGTTTTGCCCCATGAAATAGAGCACACCCAGCCCTCTCTGCCACTCACAGTTCCCAATGCAAGACATTCATTGAAAGTCACATTTAAAAACAAAAACCAAGGCCCATAGATTTGAATGATTTTATCATAGTTTTTCTATTTGACAAAGGACAGAATTTACTTGTTATAGTTGCTTGATTTCTTATCAGTCCTTTGGATTTATTTGGTTTGGTTGCGTATATGCACACATGTGCGTGAACGCATGCATGTGTGAGCACACTCCTGGCTCTCTCTCTCTCTCTCTCTCTCTCTCTCTCTCTCTCTCTCTGTGTGTGTGTGTGTGTGTGTGTGTGTGTGTGTGTGTGTGTGTGTTGGCCATTATTGTGATCAAACTGAGAGCCTTACATCCACCAAAAAAGCATTCGAACACCAACCTAGCCTCCCACCTCTGCCTAAGTCAAAGAGATGTTCTGTTGGCCTCAGTAAGTAAATAGTACAGAAATAAATAAAAGAAATTCCTTTTCTTCATGCATATGCTACCCAGCTTTCCTTCTTCATAACAAGTATTGGATAATTTATGTAGTAAAGGAGTCTTACTTTGGCCATGGTTTTAATTATTGGCATCTTGCTCTTTGACTTTGGTGAAGAGTCAGATAAAGTCAGAGCAGTCAGAGGATCAGAACAGTATGGAAAACATTGTCACAGCACACAAAACAGGCTAATAGTCCAAGCAGCTCTTTACACGATGCCAAGGACCATCATAAAATTGGAGAATAAGTGTGTTTTTATGGAAAAAATAAAAAAGATTCTCAGTTTGGAAATATCTCTGCTGTTCAAGAATAAGAGTTGGAGTTAAGATCTCATAATACACAGGGCAAAAGCAGGTTTTCATGATGCACATAAAAAAATCTCAGTGTTAGGAAACTGGAGATAGGCAAATCCTTTAGATTCAGTGGTCAGCCAGCCAAATTGGCAAGTTTCAAGTTCAGTGAGCGACCTTGTCTAGAAACTGATGCAGAGAGCCAGCAAGAGAGCTCAGGTGTTAAGGCTCTGGCCAATAAACCTCACAACCTATGCTTGGTCCCCAGGACTCACACAGTAGAAGAACAGAACAAATTGCTGAAAGTTGTTCTGTGAGCTGACACATACACCCATATATGCATACACACAGAGACATTCTCACATGTGTGCACACCTGCATACACACACACACACACACACACACACACACACACACACACACACACACACAGAGACACCAAAAATAAGTGCTTCTTAAAAATAAGGTGGAAAGTCATTGAGGTGGAAAGTCAATGATGACTTCTGACTATTACATGCATGTGCACCCACACATGGTATACATGCACACACACACACACACACACACACACACACACACAGGAATTCATGTGCTCCCCTACCACATACCCTTCTAAATTTTCCAAAATTGAGAATACATGAATTTAAGAGATATAACAAAAATAACACTCATCTATTGGATAATGAACAATAGTTTTATGAGAAAAGCTTTGCAAGACCAGTAATTTAAAAAAATAACTGGAATAAGCAAGTGACTAATATGTGCATGAGGGTTTTTCCAGAAAAATTCTCAAATATTTAACCTTTTATTTTAAACAAAGCTTTTTTTCTGTCAAAATGTTAATAAAAACAACCAGTGTGAAAGAATCCCCAGACTTCAACTACTACAAATCGAATCCCATGATTCTTGGTTATTGAGACTCTTTTTTCTCCTTCCCACTGTCGGACTATCACTGCTACCACCATGGATACTACTAGAGATATATGCAAGCACATTCAAACATGAATTTTTTAATCATTTTATAGAAAAGTTGTAATATAAAATACATTTCATTAATCAATCATATTTTCTTTTTTTATTTTATTATAAAGTTTTAATATTTTATTATTTAAAAAATTTTTCAATTTTATATGTATTTTGAACTTATTTTTCCCTTCCTTAAATTCTTTTTTATTATTTATTTATTTTTTTTATTAACTTGAGTATTTCTTATATACATTTCGAGTGTTATTCCCTTTCCCGGTTTCCGGGCAAACATCCCCCTCCCCCCTCCCCTTCCTTATGGGTGTTCCCCTCCCAACCCTCCCCCCATTGCCGCCCTCCCCCCATAGTCTAGTTCACTGGGGGTTCAGTCTTAGCAGGACCCAGGGCTTCCCCTTCCACTGGTGCTCTTACTAGGATATTCATTGGTACCTATGGGGTCAGAGTCCAGGGTCAGTCCATGTATAGTCCTTAGGTAGTGGCTTAGTCCCTGGAAGCTCTGGTTGCTTGGCATTGTTGTACTTTTGGGGTCTCGAGCCCCTTCAAGCTCTTCCAGTTCTTTCTCTGATTCCTTCAATAGGGGACCTATTCTCAGTTCAGTGGTTTGCTGCTGGCATTCGCCTCTGTATTTGCTGTATTCTGGCTGTGTCTCTCAGGAGCGATCTACATCCGGCTCCTGTCGGTCTGCACTTCTTTGCTTCATCCATCTTGTCTAATTGGGTGGCTGTATATGTATGGGCCACATGTGGGGCAGGCTCTGAATGGGTGTTCCTTCAGTCTCTGTTTTAATCTTTGCCTCTCCCTTCCCTGCCAAGGGTATTCTTTTTCCTCATTTAAAGAAGGAGTGAAGCATTCACATTTTGATCATCCGTCTTGAGTTTCGTTTGTTCTAGGGATCTAGGGTAATTCAAGCATTTGGGCTAATAGCCACTTATCAATGAGTGCATACCATGTATGTCTTTCTGTGATTGGGTTAGCTCACTCAGGATGATATTTTCCAGTTCCAACCATTTGCCTACGAATTTCATAAACTCATTGTTTTTGATAGCTGAGTAATATTCCATTGTGTAGATGTACCACATTTTCTGTATCCGTTCCTCTGTTGAAGGGCATCTGGGTTCTTTCCATTTTCTGGCTATTATAAATAAGGCTGCGATGAACATAGTGGAGCACGTGTCTCTTTTATATGTTGAGGCATCTTTTGGGTATATGCCCAAGAGAGGTATAGCTGGATCCTCAGGCAGTTCAATGTCCAATTTTCTGAGGAACCTCCAGACTGATTTCCAGAATGGTTTTACCAGTCTGCAATCCCACCAACAATGGAGGAGTGTTCCTCTTTCTCCACATCCTCGCCAGCATCTGCTGTCACCTGAGTTTTTGATCTTAGCCATTCTCACTGGTGTGAGGTGAAATCTCAGGGTTGTTTTGATTTGCATTTCCCTTATGACTAAAGATGTTGAACATTTCTTTAGGTGTTTCTCAGCCATTCGGCATTCCTCAGCTGTGAATTCTTTGTTTAGCTCTGAACCCCATTTTTTAATAGGGTTATTTGTTTCCCTGCGGTCTAACTTCTTGAGTTCTTTGTATATTTTGGATATAAGGCCTCTATCTGTTGTAGGATTGGTAAAGATTTTTTCCCAATCTGTTGGTTGCCGTTTTGTCCTAACCACAGTGTCCTTTGCCTTACAGAAGCTTTGCAGTTTTATGAGATCCCATTTGTCGATTCTTGATCTTAGAGCATAAGCCATTGGTGTTTTGTTCAGGAAATTTTTTCCAGTGCCTATGTGTTCCAGATGCTGCCCTAGTTTTTCTTCTATTAGTTTGAGTGTGTCTGGTTTGATGTGGAGGTCCTTGATCCACTTGGACTTAAGCTTTGTACAGGGTGATAAGGATGGATCGATCTGCATTCTTCTACATGTTGCCCTCCAGTTGAACCAGCACCATTTGCTGAAAATGCTATCTTTTTTCCATTGGATGGTTTTGGCTCCTTTGTCAAAAATCAAGTGACCATAGGTGTGTGGGTTCATTTCTGGGTCTTCAATTCTATTCCATTGGTCTATCTGTCTGTCTCTGTACCAATACCATGCAGTTTTTATCACTATTGCTCTGTAAAACTGCTTGAGTTCAGGGATAGTGATTCCCCCTGAAGTCCTTTTATTGTTGAGGATAGCTTTAGCTATCCTGGGTTTTTTGTTATTCCAGATGAATTTGCAAATTGTTCTGTCTAACTCTTTGAAAAATTGGATTGGTATTTTGATGGGGATTGCATTGAATCTGTAGATTGCTTTAGGTAAAATGGCCATTTTTACTATATTAATCCTGCCAATCCATGAGCATGGGAGATCTTTCCATCTTCTGAGGTCTTCTTCAATTTCTTTTCTCAGTGTCTTGAAGTTCTTATTGTACAGATCTTTTACTTGCTTGGTTAAAGTCACACCGAGGTACTTTATATTATTTGGGTCTATTATGAAGGGTGTCGTTTCCCTAATTTCTTTCTCGGCTTGTTTCTCTTTTGTATAGAGGAAGGCAACTGATTTATTTGAGTTAATTTTATACCCAGCCACTTTGCTGAAGTTGTTTATCAGCTTTAGTAGGTCTCTGGTGGAACTTTTGGGATCACTTAAATATACTATCATGTCATCTGCAAATAGTGATATTTTGACCTCTTCTTTTCCGATCTGTATCCCTTTGATCTCCTTTTGTTGTCTGATTGCTCTGGCTAGAACTTCAAGAACTATATTGAATAAGTAGGGAGAGAGTGGGCAGCCTTGTCTAGTCCCTGATTTTAGTGGGATTGCTTCAAGTTTCTCTCCATTTAGTTTAATGTTAGCAACTGGTTTGCTGTATATGGCTTTTACTATGTTTAGGTATGGGCCTTGAATTCCTATTCTTTCCAGGACTTTTATCATGAAGGGGTGTTGAATTTTGTCAAATGCTTTCTCCGCATCTAATGAAATGATCATGTGGTTCTGTTCTTTCAGTTTGTTTATATAATGGATCACGTTGATGGTTTTCCGTATATTAAACCATCCCTGCATGCCTGGGATGAAGCCTACTTGATCATGGTGGATGATTGTTTTGATGTGCTCTTGAATTCGGTTTGCCAGAATTTTATTGAGTATTTTTGCGTCGATATTCATAAGGGAAATTGGTCTGAAGTTCTCTTTCTTTGTTGTGTCTTTGTGTGGTTTAGGTATAAGAGTAATTGTGGCTTCGTAGAAGGTATTCGGTAGTGCTCCATCTGTTTCAATTTTGTGGAATATTTTGGATAATATTGGTATGAGGTCTTCTATGAAGGTTTGATAGAATTCTGCACTAAACCCGTCTGGACCTGGGCTCTTTTTGGTTGGGAGACCTTTAATGACTGCTTCTATTTCCTTAGGAGTTATGGGGTTGTTTAACTGGTTTATCTGTTCCTGATTTAACTTCGATACCTGGTATCTGTCTAGGAAATTGTCCATTTCCTGAAGATCTTCAAGTTTTGTTGAATATAGGTTTTTATAGTAAGATCTGATGATTTTTTGAATTTCCTCTGAATCTGTAGTCATGTCTCCCTTTTCATTTCTGATTTTGTTAATTTGGACGCACTCTCTGTGTCCTCTCGTTAGTCTGGCTAAGGGTTTATCTATCTTGTTGATTTTCTCAAAGAACCAACTTTTGGTTCTTTTGATTCTTTCTATGGTCCTTTTTGTTTCTACTTGGTTGATTTCAGCTCTGAGTTTGATTATTTCCTGCCTTCTACTCCTCCTGGGTGTATTTGCTTCTTTTTGTTCTAGAGCTTTTAGGTGTGCTGTCAAGCTGCTGACATATGCTCTTTCCTGTTTCTTTCTGCAGGCACTCAGCGCTATGAGTTTTCCTCTTAGCACAGCTTTCATTGTGTCCCATAAGTTTGGGTATGTTGTATCTTCATTTTCATTAAATTCTAAAAAGTTTTTAATTTCTTTCTTTATTTCTTCCTTGACCAGGTTATCATTGAGTAGAGCATTGTTCAATTTCCATGTATATGTGGGCATTCTTCCCTTATTGTTATTGAAGACCAGTTTTAGGCCGTGGTGGTCCGATAGCACTCATGGGATTATTTCTATCTTTCTGTACCTGTTGAGGCCCGTTTTTTGACCAATTATATGGTCAATTGTGGAGAAAGTACCATGAGGAGCTGAGAAGAAGGTATATCCTTTTGCTTTAGGATAGAATGTTCTATAAGTATCCGTTAAGTCCATTTGGCTCATGACTTCTCTTAGTCTGTCGACATCACTGTTTAATTTCTTTTTCCATGATCTGTCCATTGATGAGAGTGGTGTGTTGAAATCTCCCACTATTATTGTGTGAGGTGCAATGTGTGCTTTGAGCTTTAGTAAGGTTTCTTTTACGTATGTAGGTGCCCTTGAATTTGGGGCATAGATATTTAGGATTGAGAGTTCATCTTGGTGGATTTTTCCTTTGATGAATATGAAGTGTCCTTCCCTATCTTTTTTGATGACTTTTAGTTGGAAATTGATTTTATTTGATATTAGAATGGCTACTCCAGCTTGCTTCTTCTGACCATTTGCTTGGAAAGTTGTTGTCCAGCCTTTCACTCTGAGGTAGTGTCTGTCTTTGTCTCTGAGGTGTGTTTCCTGTAGGCAGCCGAATGCAGGGTCCTCGTTGTGTATCCAGTTTGTTAATCTATGTCTTTTTATTGGGGAGTTGAGGCCATTGATATTGCGAGATATTAAGGAATAGTGATTATTGCTTCCCGTTATATTCATATTTGGATGTGAGGTTATGTTTGTGTGCTTTCATTCTCTTTGTTTTGTTGCCAAGACGATTAGTTTCTTGCTTCTTCTAGGGTATAGCTTGCCTCCTTATGTTGGGCTTTACCATTTATTATCCTTTGTAGTGCTGGATTTGTGGAAACATATTGTGTAAATTTGGTTTTGTCATGGAATATCTTGGTTTCTCCATCAATGTTAATTGAGAGCTTTGCTGGATACAGTAACCTGGGCTGGCATTTGTGTTCTCTTACGGTCTGTATAACATCAGTCCAGGATCTTCTGGCCTTCATAGTTTCTGGCGAGAAGTCTGGTGTGATTCTGATAGGTCTCCCTTTATATGTTACTTGACCTTTTTCCCTTACTGCTTTTAATATTCTTTCTTTATTTTGTGCGTTTGGTGTTTTGACAATTATGTGACGGGAGGTATTTCTTTTCTGGTCCAATCTATTTGGAGTTCTGTAGGCTTCTTGTATGTCTATGGGTATCTCTTTTTTTAGGTTAGGGAAGGTTTCTTCTATGATTTTGTTGAAGATATTTACTGGTCCTTTGAGCTGGGAGTCTTCACTCTCTTCTATACCTATTATCCTTAGGTTTGATCTTCTCATTGAGTCCTGGATTTCCTGTATGTTTTGGACCAGTAGCTTTTTCCGCTTTACATTATCTTTGACAGTTGAGTCAATGATTTCTATGGAATCTTCTGCTCCTGAGATTCTCTCTTCCATCTCTTGTATCCTGTTGGTGAAGCTTGTATCTACAGCTCCTTGTCTCTTCTTTTGGTTTTCTATATCCAGGGTTGTTTCCATGTGTTCTTTCTTGATTGCTTCTATTTTCATTTTTAATTCCTTCAACTGTTTGATTGTGTTTTCCTGGAATTCTTTCAGGGATTTTTGTGTCTCCTCTCTATGGGCTTCTACTTGTTTATTTATGTTTTCCTGGAATTCTTTCAGGGATTTTTGTGTCTCCTCTCTATGGGCTTCTACTTGTTTATTTATGTTTTCCTGGAATTCTTTCAGGGATTTTTGCGATTCTTTCAGGCATTTTTGCGATTCCTCTCTGTAGGCTTCTACTTGTTCTCTAAGGGAGTTCTTCACGTCTTTCTTGAAGTCCTCCAGCATCATGATCAAAAATGATTTTGGAACTAGATCTTGCTTTTCTGGTGTGTTTGGATATTCCATGTTTGTTTTGATGGGAGAATTGGGCTCCGATGGTGCCATGTAGTCTTGGTTTCTGTTGCTTGGGTTCCTGCGCTTGCCTCTCGCCATCAGATTATCTCTAGTGTTACTTTGTTCTGCTATTTCTGACAGTGGCTAGACTGTCCTATAAGCCTGTGTGTCAGGAGTGCTGTAGACCTGTTTTCCTCTCTTTCAGTCAGTTATGGGGACAGAGTGTTCTGCTTTCCGGCGTGTGGTTTTTTCTCTCTACAGGTCTTCAGCTGTTCCTGTGGGCCTGTGTCTTGAGTTCACCAGGCAGCTTTCTTGCAGCAGAAAAGTTGGTCTTACCTGTGGTCCCGAGGCTCAAATTCACTCGTGGGGTGCTGCTCACGGGCTCTCTGCAGCGGCAGCAACCAGGAAGACCTGTGCCGCCCCTTCCGGGAGCTTCAGTGCACCAGGGTTCCAGATGGTCTTTGGCTTTTTCCTCTGGCGTCCGAGATGTGTGTGCAGGGAGCAGTCTCTTCTGGTTTCCCAGGCTTGTCTGCCTCTCTGAAGGTTTAGCTCTCCCTCCCACGAGATTTGGGTGCAGAGAACTGTTTATCCGGTCTGTTTCTTTCAGGTTCCGGCGGTCCAATTCACTGTTCTTTAGTTGGATTTTATGGTCAAATAGTTCAGCTGTTTTTCTTAAAAGTACAGAAAATTAGGTTTTATAGTACCAACAACAGCTTCACACCCATGTAGAAGAATAAGTTTCTTTTAGAGAATGGTACTTGAAATGGTCTGGATCCAGGAAGAACAGCACAAGGATGGGATGGACCTCCGAAGACTGGCTGCCTTCTGCTTCGGAAGTTTTGCATCTCACTTCATTGGCTGTATCTCCTAAGAGGACAAATCCATCGGCTTCCGGTTCCGGCACGGAGGGCTTTTTGGATTCTGCAGGCTTTCGGAAGAAGTGAAACATAGCCGCTGCCGATGCTGAGAGTCTGTCCGCCGCTGCCCGTAGCTTGCCGCTCGCCCGGTCCTTCAGCCTATTTCCGGGGTCAAATTCCAATCACATTTTCATATGTGCGTGTGTGTGTGTGTGTGTGTGTGTGTGTGTGTGTGTGTGTGTGTGTGCGTGCGCGCGTGCTTGTGCATAATAGAAGATGGATAAATGATTAAGATTTAAACAACTTCCCCTAAGAGATATGGGGGTCATGCTACATTGCCAAAGTGGTCACAAACTCCTGGACTCAATCTATGTCTTTTGCCTTGGATTTTTGGACAAAGGAACTAGAGCAGTGCATCCTCTCACCATCATGTTGTCCTTGTAACTGGTGCCATTTATAGCTCTGTTCTTCTTCCTCAAGAAGGTTGTCTTTGCTCGCTCAGGTGAGAAGTCCTCTTCTATAGCGTGAGATATAAAAATGGTAATCCTACTCTACTGCCATAAGGCACTGGCAGATAGCCCAGAAGACTCTCTGACCCTGAATTCTGAAATTTCTCCACCTAGCTCAGTAAATTCCCATGGTGGCTCACTGATGTGCCAGCTCAAGCTTCCAAATTCCCAAGGCTTTTTGGGGTGCACTCCTCATAAACCCACACTTTGATGCCTTACCTTTCTCTCTGGAACCCAGTTGATTCGCCAGATGGAGGAAAACACCACACAAACTAGAAATTCTAGTCCTTCCAGCTGCAGAGGGCTCATGGTGGCTTATTCAACTCATAGTAGCATGTTCTCAGAGGATTTTACTGTGCAATCTAGGACCTTGATCTTGTGGGAAGGGAGAGAAACTAAGCTTTTATAAGTGGAATATTTGCTTTCTCATTGCTCCAGAGAAGGGAGAAGAGTGTGGCAGAACCTTCCCCTAATGAGTAAAGATTTCAAAGTGCCAATCACTGGACAAGTAGGTGGGACTTCTGGGTGAGAGAGAGCAAGGGGAGAAAAGATAGGGCTTTTAGGACAGGAGGTGAGCATGAGGCTAAAATGTAGGTAGTGGAGGGTCAGGTGGTGGATTCGTTGGGGGCCCTCTACCTGAATTGGGAAGGGAAGAAGGAATAACAGCAGGAGTTTACAACAGGGCAGGGAATTCTTGCTTCAAAGTAAAGAGGTTTCCTTGAGGGCAGAGCCAGAGTAACTGAGGGTCGAGGTTTGGGGGATGCTTGGCTGCCAAGCCTTAAGAAAACCCAAGAAAGATATCTCACAGCTTAGCCATGGGTCAAAGCTGTTCCCAGTCTATGTAGCATAAGACTTGGAGTTCTGATCTCTTAATACACAGGACAAAACCAAGTTTTCATGATGCACATACAAAATCTTTCTTGCAGCCCCAAAGTGTCCATTACTTTACACACCCATCTTTGCCCATTAAGTGAGGATATGTCTTTCCCCTTTCCATATGTGACTCACAGCTTGATGCTAAGGATAATTGTTTAACTATGTATAAATCTAAACAGTTATGTGGAGTTAACAGCACTGAAAAGTAGAACTATTTGACTGCAAGAAATCTATAACTTACTCGGTGCATGGGTACTGGCCAGGCAAATCCCACTGGCATCTGAAATGCTTGTAGGCCAACCTTCTTACAAAGCTTTTGGTAAGGAGATTTCAAAGCTCCCTGTTATTGTCGCTTCACCTTATTACTAGGAAAATACTCTCTTCCATGCTGCAAATCCTTCTGGAACAATTTAAACCAAATTTCCTTTTTCTGGTGGTCATGTGTAGGCAGGTAGATTGCTTCTGAGGATATATACTGAATAGAGTGTTTATTCGATTTTAGAAAGGTCCCAGAATCATTTAATTTGTTTTCTTATTTTTTAGCAAATAATTAAAATGCTGGATCACACAGTAACCAAACCCACAGTTGATTAGTCAGAAGTCTCAAGAACTTCAATAAAATATAATACAAATAATTCTAAGTACTGGGGTGGAGTACCATGGGAGAGCATTTGCCTTGTATGCTAAGCCATAGCTCCAATCCGCAGAGCTTCAAAACTTAATAAATATATAAATAATAAATCAGAGTCATTAAAACCTTCCTAAAGTTACAAAGTTTGACTAATAGCATAGAAAAACAAACCACATAAGCATCCGTGATCAGGAATTATGGTGCCTCTGTTTGTACCTTCTTTCAGGGAACACTGGAAGACTATGTTTCTGTCCATAAGTCTCCTCATCTGGAGAGTGGAGATGAGGCTTCTAGATCAGCACCAGCTTCATTTTTCCATGTTCTGTGAATCAAATGTGTGGTATTCTCAGCTACAGAGTTTTAACATCAAGTTCTGAAGGGTAACCAAGAACATTGGCACTAGCCTGTAATGTTGGGGTTTTATGTGACTTGACTTGCAAATGATGCCAAAAGAAGTAAGCCATTCCTGATTATTTGCTAGCCTGTGGTACCTAGTAGGGACGTTCTTAGTCAATGATATAGGCTTTACATAAATGATTAAATACGGACAGCTGTGATTTTTAAGCTGAAGTTAGCCTGCTTGGCAGACACATTCTTAAGGGTGAATGCCCAAAGTCAACCTTAAACTACATGTACTTCAGTCATCCACTAGGTTGATAGCAGAAGCCAAGGGATGGAATAAATATCAGTACTTGAATATCAGAAATATTGGGGATTCTTGCTGAGGTGCCTATCCAAGTCTCTCTGGGAAATTTTTTTTCTGAGAATGAAAGATGACTATTTTCCAGACTCATTAAGAGAATATGGTTAGAATATCTAAGCCCCTTGTAGTAAAAATAGACACTTGGCTGTTGTAATAAAAGAACCAGAGATAGTGACACTAGATAAACTTCCTCACCAGTGGCTTTAAAACACCTTACGACCCAGAACTAAAACATCCCATAAGAAAAATCTGTGGTAAAAATTATATCATAATCCTAGCACAGGGTTTCTTTCCACCTTAGACCATATATGTTCCAAGATAAAAGACATACACAGAGTTTATACATTTAAATATGCCTTAGGCAGCACAAGAGCCAGAAAAATGCCTACCCTAATGCTGTTAGAATCTACATTCTTATCCATAACTCAAGTTACTACAATGTTTCATCTAGGTTGTTCATATCTCCAACAACGTAGACTTCTGGGCCCTGTTCTCTTGACCCATAGCCCATGTAGTCTCTGTTTCTCCTGAATGTTCTTCTTCTATCCCATGAGAACTTCTTTTTCCTCTTCCTTGTGGTCTCTCCCCTCCAAGCCTAAGAAAACCCAATGCCACTTATCTCTCTTCTGCCCACCCATTGACTGCCAGCATCATTATTCACCAAACAGAATTACCTTGGGGCAGGGTCCCAGAGGCTACATGCAGACTTCAGGTTTTGGGCCCACACTGAGCATTGCAAGAGACATTAAGAGACAAAACCTCAACAAAATCAGTTAGTGAAGGACAAAATATATGAAAGATAGTCAACCTTATTAACCATTAGAGAAATGAAAATCAAAATTGTACTACTACACTGAGATCCCATCTCTTCCCAGTCAGAACTACAGTCTGTAAGAATACAATAATAAGTCACCTAGACTGTGGGAATGGGGCTGTTACCAAGCCTGACAACATGAGTTTAATCCAAGGGACCTACACAGTGGAAGGAGTTATATATAACTGACTATCACAAACTATCCTTTGGACTTCAAATGCATGTTGTGGTGAGTGAGTACATAGACATTCTCCCTCTCACTCTGTCTCTCTGTCTCTAAAGGAACTCAACTTTGGTTAAGAGAGAGTGATGGAATGAAGATACATAGAAGGCGATGAATTTTGTGGTGTCCAGTATGTACCCTGGCAGCATTAGGGGCATCTTTTAGTCCTTGCTGTGACTGAACTTTGATGCCATCAGAAAACATGTGTCATTTGTTTAAATTGGCTATTAGGGTTGTTTGAATGAGAATGAGGCCTATAGGCTGACATATTTAAATGTTTGGTTCCCAGTTGGTAGAACTGTTTGGAAAGAATTAGGAGGTGTGACCTTTTTAGAAAACATGTATCACTGGGTTGATGTCATTGAAGTTTCAAAATCACACACCATTCTCTGTTTGTTCTCTCTCTGCTTCATATTTGTACATCAGACGTAAACTCTCAGCTACTGTCCCAGCCCCATGCCTGCCTACCTGCTGCTCCCCACCATAATGTTAGATCATGGACACTAATCCTCTGGAACCATAATTCCCAAATTAAATGTTTTATTTTATAAGTTATCTTGGTCATAGTGTCTTAGCACAGCAATAGAAAAACAACTAAGACAGCTATAATATGAAGACAATTCTCAAAGAATGTGACACCAACACGGGGTGGCGGTGGGGGGGGGACTCTGGGCTAACTCAGAAGTCACATTCAATGCTAAAGTATGATCTTCTTAAACTGAAGAATGAATTTGTACTAAAACATGATATCAAAAGCCAGGCAGGAGTGACAAGCACCTAGGATGCTGAGGCAGGAGCACACCATGCTAGTGTGGCTGAAGAGTGAATGTGTTTCTCAAAAAAGTCATTGTCATCATAAAACAAAATAAAAGTACAATTTATATAAAAGTGATGCTAACTAACCACTGTTGATCTATTATACAATCAGAGTCTGGATTTATTTTATCTTTCTAAAGGTAAATACTTTGAAATGCTTGATATGGAGCCTCTAGCCAGATTGTCCTCTAATTCCCAGTCCAAGCTCTGACATAACTATTTTTACAGTCTTACATATTCAAGAAAAAACAATCCTGAAACTAATATATTCTAGTTATTAAATACAACAAGACCTGTAAATTTTTTTAAAAAATTATGAGCTAATTTTACCCAGGAACAAAGACGTGAACATCTAAGTTAAAAATATCCAACACATTGTAGTACAATGAGTTTACGCCCATGACATGGGATTATCTTAAGGAAATCCATTCACTGAATCTAGTTCCTCATAGCAGAAAAGACATAACCTCAATGGATACAGAACATCACTAAAGACAACTTAATCCCTACTTATAATAAAACAGAAAGCATTGAACTAAAGATGTGAGAGTTTCTTATTTGAAAATACTCCCTTCAAGAATGAAAAACATGCCTGTCACCATTCCTGGTCTCTTGTCAGCAGGTATGGTACTTACTTTCATGTTGCAATAAAACACCATGAACAAAAGCATCTCATAGAAGAGTTTATTTTGTCACATCAGTCTGGAGCAGGAGTCCATACTGGCAGGGAAGGCATTGTAACAGTGGCAGGAAATTGAGAAATCACATCTCAACCAGAAAGCAGAGAAAGGAACTGGGAGAGCAATGAGGCTGTGAAAACTCAAACCTGCTCACAATGACCCATTTCCTCCAGCTCTACTTAAAGCTTCTACAACCTCCTCAAACAACACCAACAACCAGAGACCAAGGGTGCAAATGCAAGAGCCTAAGGAGCAGTTCTCATTCTAAGCACCACATGAAGTCTTAGCTCCTGAGGTAAAACGAAACACCAATGATACAGAACACTTTAACAGAAAAGGACTAGAGAGGAAAACACAAAATCTTCCATATCTGCAGGTGATCAGATTAGGCACACGAAATATATGTGTAAATTATGTAAATAATAAGAAAATAAGCTTTAGTTACATAGTTAATATAATCAAGGCTAAGATTTCAGCAGAAAGCATTGGTGATAAGAATACCACTTGCTATAGCAATTAAAAAAGGAAGTTACCTGTGATGCCCTCTCACATGTGACTCCAGAATGCTCTTCTTCCTCTAGGGATTGTGGTCAACATCTTTCCCTTGAGCCTAAGTACCTTGCTTCAGCCTTTCCTAATTAAGCACAACTAAGCCATCCTCATATGACTTCAACAGCTGGGAAACAAAATTTCAAAATCTAATTCCCATGGCATACACTCTATTCCCCTTGATACCTGTCTTCATTGCCCAGGTTTCTGAGCTATTTTCCCTTGGGATTTGTCTACTCTATTTTTTGGGAGAACAAATTGTATTAGAGCACGCAAGGTCTCTGGGAGAGATACTGGCTCATACCTAGCTATGAAAACACCCCTGCCCCACACAGTCATATGACTAGCCACTCCCCTCAGTTGGGCCTTTGGGAAACTCCAGTCCCAGGCACTATCCAAACATCTGCTTTATTTTGTGTGAAATAAGTGAAAAAAAAACTCTATTGGGAAGATGGCTCAGTGGTAAAGTGTTTGCTGAGCTCCAGAATTCAGATCCTCAGAATTCATTTCAAAGCCTAATGTGCCAGTATTTTCTATAATCCTAGTGCTGGATGAGATGCAGACAGAGGATCTCTAAGGCTTATTAGCCAATTAGTGTAGCTAGTTGGTCAGCTCCAGGTTTAGTGCAAGAGAGGTGGAAGGGATGCAGAGAAGGCCTGACAGGTAAGAGCACATGCTTTTCTTCCAGAAGATACAAAGTTTTGTTCCCAGAATCCACTACAAATAGTTTACAACAGACCCAAGGGACACCCCTTTCTAGCTTCCACAAGCACTGTACACATGAGCATATATATATATCAAGAGAGAAAACATATGCACTTGAATAGTTTTTAATCTTATTAAAGTAAGATTAGTAGAACTGAAAGATACCTAATAGCAGTTTCTTGCCTCTATCAGCATCGACCGGCACATACACAACAGTAGGTAGGTAGGTAGGTAGGTAGATAGGGAGGTAGGTAGGTAGGTAGGTAGGTAGGTAGGTAGGTGGGAACGTAGAATTTAAAAGGAAGCAGCCCTTAGCTGAGCTAACCCCACATATAAAGCTTTAATGAATTATAACTATTATCTAAATATTAATTTTACAAGCAGTATGCTACAGAATACCAATAATTTTATACTAATAATGTAGTATAAAAAGATAACCATGAGGTAAAATTTTCATAGAGAAATTGCAAGCTTTTATTTTTAAAACATGTAAGTTCTGAGGAGATGGTATAGTTGGTAAGATTCTTGATGAAAAAAAAAGAACCTGAGTTCAAATGCCTGGCACACAAAGAAAAAGTAGGGTACATATACCACATGAACATCTGTAACCCTAAACCTGTGGGAGACAAAGACAGAAAAGCTGCAGGGGTGGGGGTGTTGCTGACTGTCAGGGTAAAGCTAGGCTGTCTCAGGAAAACAAGACAGAGAGTGATAGATTAGATTTCTGGGTCCATATACCACAACAAAAATGCATACACACACACACACACACACACACACACACACACATACACACACACACATACACACACACATACACACACATACACACACAAAAATAACAGATAAGAGTTAAATAAAAATTATAGAATGATTTTTGGAGGTGGAACACAGTTTAAGGGAGTAAAGAGCAACAAGTGTTGGAATGAGTATGTTAGTGTGGAATTCCATCTCTCTGTGGAGATCAGCATGTAAAGCCTCCTCTCAAAACCAGCTATGAGATCAGCTCCGGATTGTTTTCCATTTGGAAAAGAAGCATCTTTTGAATGTGGTAGACCCCAAGTCAATATTACTTTGTCAGAGAAAGTAATGAAAATCAGAAAAGGAAAGTCACAAACTGTTGTCCTTTCTTTTAACTTAATAAATTAGGAATAAACAGTAGCCTAGTTTCTTTTAATAACTCTGTGGCAGAACTGTACAGGATGGTTCCTTCCCAGATGTCATTGTCTCTAGGAAGTGATGGTCAGAGTTCCTTTCCATCGAGGTGATGACCTCACTGATGATAGACCTGTGAGATAAAGAAGTATAAACAACAAGAAAATATCCAAGGCTTATTTAAGTACCACAGACAACAATCTAAACACATACAGGGAAGAGGGTAGAGAGAAAACTCAGTGGGTTAGTGATCACCATGTACCTTGTAAACTGGAGAACCTGCCAAAAAAGAAATCAGTTTTTCTTTTGCAGACCTTTGCTCCCAGAATTTACACCCTGAGACTAACTATTTATTATTAATTGCCTAGGTTATAAGCTCTGGTTCATTCCCTGACTAGCTTGTAACATATTTAACCAATTCAAACTATTCTATGTTTACCATTATATAAGACTTATAAGAGATTCCGTCTACAAGAACCTGAGCTGGATCCCAGAACCCACGTTAAAAACAAAACTAAACCACTATGTGTTTACAGCCTGTTCTTGTAATCCCAGAGCTGGGGAAATGGAGTCAGCTGGATCCTTGGAGCTTAGTTGCTATACTTGCAAAGTTCTAAGTCAGTCTCAAAAAACAAGGTGGACAGTACTTGAGGAACACCACCCAAGACTGTCTTTTAAGTGCCTCACATCACTTCAGCACCCCAATTAAAAACTGAAAAGTAGAAGCATTCAGTGCAGAGAGGAATGTGTTAATGGAAACAAAACGAGAATGAGGGGCACTGTGAATTGAATGGAAGAAGAATCTATGCCTTCCTTGCCGTTCTCTCCTTTCCCATAAACTATACAAAGTAACCATGGTGAGCCCCACTGTAGATAAGCTCCACACATCAGAGCAAAGCATCCATGAGTTTGTCCTGTACTCACGGTAATTCTAAAGCTGGGGCAATGGGTACAAGTCGACACTTCAGGCAATGGGAGACACACAAAGAGACACCATCTCTTCCAGGGCAGAGAGGAATGGCAGTGCTCCGTGGAAGCACGTCTTACACAGACTCACCATGTGCCAGTGGTCACTGACATCTTGGAAGTATTTCTCTTTCATGAGATAGCAAAGCAAAAGTGTGTGTTCTCAAAACCTTTTTGCATAGAAAAACCCACAGTTCTGTTACATGAGACAGAAGGGCTCCGTCTTTCTATATGACAGATTCTTCCATTGCCTTACAGAAAATAATTGAATACAGCATCATACAGCTTCTCCACAGAGGCCCAGCAGTCATCACGCTACAGTTTTTCCACCAGCAGCTGTGAGGAACAGGAGCTTTTCCTAGAAGACTTCAGGGAGTGCTGTTCAGAAGCCACAGGCAACTTTCCCCCTGTTCTCCTGTGATTTTTTTCTTCTTCCTTTTTAAGAGTCTATAAAATGATGACTTTGTTTGTAGGAAAGATAAACACTGCGAAAACCAACAAGTTCCTTCCTTGGGAGGTGAGGGCTATAAGGCAAATTGGTCTTCAGTTTGAGACAGTGGGTACAGTTTATACTGGAGCAGCCAGTTAGCCCCTCAGCCATGCTTCTTCCATAAGAACTTCCTTAAACAGATGATAAATCTTGCCTGGAGGGATTCTGAATTGTGTATTCAGGGGGAAAGGGAAATTAAAATTGATCTCATCTATAAATACTTTAGGTTAAGTGATTTGTCCTTGTGCATGTGAATAATTAGGCAGAAAGGCTTGTTGACTGGGTTAAATGGCCCAACAATGCTACAGGACTTGTTCTATAAAGTGCTGTGATATTTTTTTTATTCCTAACCTGGAGAAGACATGTCTTTGGGTGAAGGGGCAGATATGCAACTGTCTGAAACATTTTCTTGAAGATAATGTGCTGAAGAGTCCTTTCTGAGCCTAAAGGTCCAGGTTGACTAATGAAAACACAAGCAACCAGCTAAGTTTGAACCTCTGACAAACAATATGTGATTCTTTAGTATAGGTCTGTCTTAGTTATTAAATGCATCCTGGTTATACAAAAAAGCTATTCACTGTTTATCTGGAATTCAAATGGAACTTTACTCTCTCTATTTTTAGTAGCCAAATTTGACATTCACAGTTAGTAGGTGGATTTTTTTTTATACTCCTAACTGCTAACTCACATCACACTCATACTGAGTAAATTCAAACAATGTCTCTGTGTAGCACCAAAAAGATTAAGTTAAATTTATGAGATAAAACTCCAGCAGTTTACTCTAAGTAGTTAATGGTATAGCTTATTCAGGGAGTTGGACTTTCTGGAAGTCATATCCAGGAAAATTTTGCAAATAACCACACCTAGGATACAACCAGGCCAGTGAAACCATGGGTGTGCACTCTCCGCAGTAACCATTCGATCACTGCTGTATTCTAATGAGCAGCAATATGGTAGCCGTGAGCCTATGGTGGCTAATGCTTAAATTGCTAGTCTAGATTAGCAGAAAGGTTTGGTTGCTTGGCCTCTTCTTACTTGAAATTTAAAAGAAAGTTCACAGCTACTAAAGGTGGCTAAATCATGGAGAAAGAATTAGGATGTTTTTAAGTATAAGTTAGATGGCTAGATACAAGCAGATCAGACTAGCTTTTGTGGACCTGACTGATAAACGGAATGCAACATAAACCTGAGATTTAACCAAAGTATTGGAAACCATGTAGAGACAGACATGTTGTGTTGATAGCATTTAGGGAAGACACAGATGTCTCCTTTCTGTGGGCTAGTATTGGTGTGTATAAAGATGCAAGAATGTCAAGCTCAGAAGGTGTTCCTCAGGATCCACTCATCTTGATTTCAGGGAATGGTTTCTCATTAGCCTGGAACAGTGGTTGACTAGTGATCCCACTGGCCTCACCTCCTCATGGCTGGAATTACAAGTATATATAACCCACACCTGGATTTTTGTATGAGTAACAGTGACTGAACTTAGGTTCTATCCAAGTTCTTTTACTGGCTGAATAATTTCTCCAGTCACCAAGTGTATATTTTAAGTACATATTTCTTCACTTTATATTCTATTTCCATCCTATTCCTTTCCCCACTGAAAGAAAAAAAGGAGGATATCAGCCATGGAATCCTGAAAGTCTGCTAAAAGGCTCTAATAAACTTAATACTTTTTATTGTAATAATGGGTCCCTTGAAAGTCCAATGTGCTCTTAAAACTGACAAATGTTGCGAAGATCAGGGATCATATTTTCTCAGCAAATCAAGCTGACCCATGAGGCAAATGTATTGCCTATCCATTCAGGGGAAGTTCTTGATGTCTTTGTCCTGAGTAGACTGAGGACTTGCAGTAGCACTAATGCTCTAAGCCCTGCTTCTTAGAATGCCAAAGGAGTTAGTGTAATCTTAAGGTACTGAACCCAACACTCAGGTACAACAGGGCAAAGCCTGGCTCCATAGCTTACAAATCACAGCTGCACAGCATTTGATGCAATAAATTAATTTCTTTATTATTTTTTATTTTTAATTTTATTTAATCTTTTGTACAGTCAAGATTTTATCCCCATTCCCCCCATCTACACTCTGACTATTCCACATCTCATACCACTCTCCCCCACCTCCACCATCCTCCAATATGATGCCCCCAACATACCCACCTCCACCCCACTAGACCTCCCACTCTCTGGGGCCTCAAGGCTCTTGAGAGTTAGATGTGTCTTCTCTGACTGAGTCGAGACCTGGCAGTCCTCTGCTGTATATGTGTTGGGGGCCTTATATCAGCTGGTGTATGCTGGCTGGTTGGAGACCCAGTGTTGGAATCCAGGTTAGGTGAGACTGCTGGTCCTCATACAGGCTTGCCCTCCTAGTCTGCTTCTTCCAGCTTTTCCCTAATTCAACCACAAGGGTCAGTAGCTTCTGTCCATTGGTTGAAAGTAAATATCGGCATCTGACTCAGCAGCTTGTTGGGTCTTTCAGAGGGCAGTCATGATAAGCCCCATTTTGTGAGCACACCATAAACTCAGTAATAGTATCAGGCCTTGGGACCACCCCTTGAGCTAGATCCCAATTTGAGCCCCTCACTGGACCTCCTTTTCCTCAGACTCTTCTCCATTTTTGTCTCTGCAGTTCTTTCAGACAGAATCAATTATGGGTCAGAATTTTTGCCTGTGGGATGGCAACCCCATCCCTCACTTGATGCCCTGTCTCTCTGCTAGAGGTAGGCTCTACAAGTTCCTTCTCTCCACTATAGGGCATTTAATCTAAGGACCTCCCTTTGAGTCTCTCACCTCCCAGGTCTTTGGTACATTCTGGAGTGTCTCCCCTCCTCCTACCTTCTGACTTTGCCTGTTTCCATTCTTTCCACTGGCCCTCAGGGCTTCAATGTTGTTCTCCCTATCCAATAACTGATCATGCTCCGCTCTTCCCCTCCATACCCAATTTCCATCCAGGTCCCTTCCTCCCTCCATTCTCCTGTGATTGCTTTCTTCTTCCTCCCAATTTGGATTAAGGCAACCTCACTGCAATTCTCTCAAGAAAGAAATCAAAAATTGAAGATTTCCCATGTTCATGAATTGGCAGAATTAATATAGTAAAAAATGGCCATCCAACCAAAGCAATTTAATGCAATCCCCATCAAAAACCCAACACAAAGACAAAGGGCAATTCTTGAATTCATCTGGAAAAGCAAAAAATCCAGAATAATGAAAACAATTCTTAACAATAAAAGAACTGCTAGGGAATCACTATCCCTGATCTCAAGCTATACTACAGAGCAATAGAGATACAAACTGCACTGTATTGGTAGAGAGACAGACATGTCGATGAATGGAATAGAACTAAAGATCCAGAAATAAAAACACACACTTTTGGACATTTGATCGTTGATCATAAAGCCAAAAATATACAATGGGGGGAAGCATAATTAAGGACCAGAGCTAAGGCTGTCCCACAGCCCCCTAGATGCAAAACCTGCCTAGAGAGAGGTAGTCACCCAGGAGCATTCTCACTCCTAAGCCCACAGGTGAAGCCACTTTTGTTCCATTAACTGTTCAAAGAGGAACTTGCCAGGAGCACACAGGGCACAGGAAAAGCAGTGCAGTCTAGAACAGGACCCTTCCTGTTTCCATCTGCACCCAGAGATAAAGCTGTCCCACAGCCCTCCAGACCCAAACCTGCCTGCAGAGAACTGGTCTCCCACTCCTAAAATCAAAGGCTCACATGTGGGACAGGCTCCAGTCAGAGACAGCAAGACCAACTAATATCAGAGATAACCAGACAGTGAGAGGCAAGTGCATGCACCTAAGCAACAGAAACCAAGACTACACAGCATCATCAGAATCCAGTTCTTCCACCACAGCAAGTTCTGGATATGCCAACACACTGGAAAAGCAAGATTTGAATTTAAAATCACATCTCATGATGATGATAGAGGAGTATAAGAAAGACATAAATAACTCCCTTAAAGAAATACAGGAAAACACAGGTAAACAATAGAAGCCCTTAGAGAGGAAACACAAAAATCCATTAAAGAGTTACAGGAAAATACAAGTAAACAGGTGAGAAAATTGTAGAAAACCATCCAGGATGGAAATAGAAACAATAAAGAAATCACAAAGAGAGACAACCCAGGAGATAGAAAACCTAGGAAAGAGATCAGGAGTCATAAATAAAAACATCACCAACAGGAATACAAGAGATTGAAGACAGAATCTCAGAAGCAGAAGATGCCATAGAAAACATTGACAAAATAGTCAAAGAAAATGCAAAATGCAAAAACTCCTAACCCAAAATATCCAGGAAATCTAAGACACATTGAAAAGACCAAACCGAAGGACAATAGGAAGAAGAGAGTGGAGATTCCTAACTTAAAGGGAGAGTAAATATTTTCAAAAAAGTATAGAAGAAAACTTTCCTAACCTAAAGAAATGGAAGCCTATAAACATCCAAGAAGCCTACAGAACTCCAAATAGATAGGACCAGAAAAGAAATTCCTCCTGTCACATAATAGTCAAAACACTGAATGCACAAAACAAAGAAAGAATATTAAAAGCAGTAAGGGGAAAAGTCAAATATCATATAAAGGCAAACATATTAGAATTACACCAGACTTCTGAACAGAAACTATGAAAGCTAAAAGATTCTGGGAAGATGTCATACAGACCCTAAGAGAACACAAATACCAGCACAGGCTATTATATCAAGCAAAACTCTCAATTACCATAGAGAGGAAAACCAAGATATTCTATGAGAAAACCAAATTATATAATATCTTTCCAGAAATCTATCCCTACAAAGGATAATAGATGGACAACTCCAACCCAAGGAGGGAAGCGACACCCTAGAAAAAACAAGAAAGTAAACTTCTTTCAACAAAACCAAAAACAGATAACCACACAAACATAATTCTACATCTAACACCAAAAATAACAAGAAACAACAATCACTATTCCTTTATATTTCTTAACATCAATGGAATCAATTCCTCAATAAAAAGATATAGACTCACAGACTGAAAATGGGAACAGGATCAAAGATTTTTCTGCATATAGGAAATGTACCTCAGTGACAAAGACAGACATTACCTCAGAGTAAAAGTCTGGAAAAAAAATTCGAAGCAAATGGTTCCATGAAACAAGCTAGAGTAGCCATTCAAATATAGAATAAAATCGGCCTTCAACCAAAGTTATCAAACAAATAATAAGGAGGGATACTTTCTACTAATCAAAATAAAAAAAAAACTCTACCAAAAGGAACTCACAATTCTGAATTCTATGATCCAAATGCAAGGGTAGCCACATTCATAAAAGAAACTTTACTAAAGCTCAAAAAATGTATTACACCACAAACCACAGCAATAATAATAGTTGGAGACATCAACACCCCACTCTCAGCAATGGACAGATAATGGAAACAGAAACTAAACAGAGACACAGTGAAACTAATAGAAGTTATGAGACAAATGGATTTAACAGCTATTTATGTAACATTTCATCCTCAAACAAAAGAATATATCTTCTTCCTAGCACCTCATGGTACCATCTCCAAAATTGAACGTATAATTGGTCACAAAACAGGCCTCAACAGATACAAAAAGACTGAAGTAATCCCATGCATCCTAACAAATCACCATGGACTATGGCTGGTCTTCAATAACAACAAAAACAACAGAAAATGCACATATACATGGAAGTTGAACAATGGTCTATGGTATTTTAACTTACTTGGTCAAGGAAAAGAGAAAGAAATTAAAGACCTTTTAGAATTTAATGAAAATGAAGGCACATGTTCAACCTTATAGGACACAATGAAATCCACACTAAGAGGGTACCCATAGCTCTGAGTGCCTCTAAAAAGGATCTGAAGAGAGCACACACTAGCACCTTATCAGCACACCTGAAAGTTCTATAACAAAATCAAACAAATACACCTGAAAGGAGTAGACTGCAGGAAATAATCAAACTCAGTGCTGAAATCAACCAAGTAGAAAAAAAAAGAACTATACAAAGAATCAACCAAACCATTAGCTAGTTCTTAGAGAATATCAACAAGAGAGATAAACCTTTAGTCAGACTAACCAGAGGTCACAGAAACAGTATTCAAATTAACCAAATCAGAAATGAAAAGGAAGACATAAAAACAGAAACTGAAGAAATTCAAAAAGTTATCCAACCCTACTACAAAAGCCTATACTCAACAAAACTGGAAAATCTGGAGGAAATGGGCAATTTTCTAGACCATTACCAGCACCAGAGTTAATCAGGATCAGACAAACCATCTAAATAGTCCCATAACCCCTAAAGAAATAGAAGCAGTCATTAAAAGTCTCCCAACCAAAAAGTCCAGGACTAGATTGGTTTAATGGAGAATTCTATCAAATCTTTAAAGAACTAATAACAATACTTTTCAAACTATTCCACAAAATAGAAACAAGTAACACTACCCAATTTGTCCTGTGAAGCCACAATTACATTTATCCCTAAACCACACAAAGACCCTACGAAGAAAGAGAACTTCAGACCAATTTCTCCAATGAATATTGATGCAAAAATACTCAATAAAATTCTCACAAACTGAAGCCAAGAATACATCAAAACGATCATTCCCATGATCAAGATTGCTTCATCCTGGGGATGCAGGGATGGTTCAATATACAGAAATCCTTCACAGTAATCCATTATATAAACGAGCTCAAAGGAAAAACAAAAACAAAAACACATGATCATCTCAATAGATGTTGAGAAAGCATTTGACAAAATTCAACACCCCTTCGTGATAAAAGTCTTGGAAAGATCAGGAATTCAAGGTCCATATCTAAACATAGTAAAAGAAATATACAGCGAACCAGTAGATAACATCAAACTAAATGGAGAGAAACTTGACACAATCTCACTAAAATCAGGTACTAGACATGGTGCCCACTCTCTTTCTACCTATTCAATATATTACTTGAATTCCTGGCCAGAACAAGTAGAATACAAAAAGAGGTCAAATTGGCACACATTGGAAAGAAAGAAGTCAAAATATCATTATTTGCAAATGATACAGTGTATTTAAGCTACCCAAAATTTCTACCAGAGAACTCCAACCTCAGCAAGGTGGCTGGATATAAAATTAATTCAAACAAATTAGTAGCCTTCCTTTACTCAAAGGATAAACAGACTGAGAAAGAAATTAGCGAATGGGGAACAAAATACTCAAGGGAGGAAATACAGAGACAAAGAGTGAAACAGGGACTGAAAGAAAGGTCTTCCAGAGACTGTCCCACCGGGGATCCATCCCACATGCAGCCACCAACCCCAGTCACTATTGCTGAGGCCAAGAAGTGCTTGCTCACAGGAGCCTGATAGTGATGCCTCCTGAGAGACTCTGCTGGAGTCTTAATGACAGAGATGAGGATGCTTGCATCTAACCATCAGACTGAGTATAGGGACCCCACTGGAGGAGTCAGAGAAAGGACTGAAGGAGCTGAAGGGGTTTGCAACCCCACAGGAAGAACAACAATATGAACCAAACTGACCTCCCGGAGCTCCTGGGGTCTAAACCACCAACCAAAGAGTACATATCAATGGACTCGTGACATATGTAATAGAGGATGGCATGGTTTGACATCAGTAGTAGGATAAGTCCTTGGTCCTGTGAAGACTCATATCCCCAGTGTAGGGGAATGCCAGGGTGTTGAGTTGGGAGTGGGTGAATAGAAGTGTGTGTGTGTGTGTGTGTGTGTGTGTGTGTGTGTGTGTGTGTGTGTGTGAGCATCTTCATAGAAGCAGGGAGAAGTGAATGGGTGGGTGGTAGGGGGGAAAGGGGTAACATTTGAAATGTAAATACAGAAAATATCCAATAAAATTAAATAAATAAATTTAAAAAGGAAAGCATCTTCAATAAATGGTGCTGGACTAATGGCAGTCTGGATGTAGAAAATGAAAATAGATTCATATTTATCATCTTGCACAAAGTTCAAGTCCAACTTTATCAAGGACCTCAACATAAAACCAGACACATTGAATCTAATAGAATTAAATTAATTTTCAACACTTGTGTGTTTCCCCCTACTCTTCATGCACCCCAAAAATATGAGGTACAAGACTACAAATACACTTCTCTTTTTGATTAGGTATTTTTGTTAGTTTTATAACTTTCATTATTTTCTTCTCTAACAATGTCATAAATTGCACTCTCATTACACTCCCATCTCTTTCCTTCACATTGTTTCTGCCATTTCACCCATCTAAAGGGCAGGCTTTTAAAGGACACAGAATAAACTGAGTCTTTTGTTCCTGGTAAAGAATAGCCAGTGATCTCTACTAGTGATCACACACTAGAATCTTTAGTGTGTCTAACAAGGACAACTAAAAGTGAAATTGTTAAATAACTCTTTGATTTACATTAACTACTTTCCTCATAGAATAGAATTCTTCCCCCTCAGACTGGCCTGCACATGCCAATTAGGTGCATATGTCCAATGTGTATGTGATCTTTCAGTGAGATAGTTCTGTGACCTCCTCTTCTGCACGTCTTCTCAGCAGCATGTCCCTCCCCCTCTCACTCCTTCAACTTCACTCTCAAATATGTTTTTTCATTTATAAAACTCTTCTAAATTAACCTCAGCTTTCCTGTTGCTTACAAACTAAATCTCATTGTGATAGGCTCAGTATCTTGAGGAAATTCTGATGTATCTGCCTCAATAAAACCAACTAGCACACTTAGCCACACTTTCAAAAGGGTAACTGCATCTGTCTTTTCTTATATGCATTCCTGCAGCCAACCTTGCATCTTGCCTCACCAGCTCAGGCTGGGCTGTAACATTTACCTACTCACAGGACTCTCTGAATCTCCATAGATAGTCCAACCTTAACACTTCCAAGGGAGAACAATAAAACCACTTAGAAAATTACCATGTTTCCACCATTTAAACTCCCTATGCTGAAGAGTCAGAAATTATAGTCCAAGGACATTTATGGAGAGGGATCCTAGCAATCATCTCCAGATCTCTGCAAGAATCTGAGTAGTCTTTCCCCTAGAAGTCTGAGGCAATCGAAGATAGACATTTTGACAAATGTTCCACTTCACATTGAACTACAGTTCCCAATCACATGAACGTTATGCTATATGACTCTATGTCTAGTACCAGCCAGGGTTCATCCTCTAAAACATGATGTCATACATAGCCCACACAATGTCTGTCATTGGATACCAAGTTCCTGATCATACAAAAACACCAAGATGAAGAAACATTAGAAACAACTTATTTAACCAAATTATTGAAGCTATAATAAATTTAAATAATAGAATCACGATTTTATAAAACTCACATTACAAAATAAAGCACAATTATAGAAATTATATTGTTAAAATAAAAAAAATAAAATAAAAATTCTGGAGTTAAAGTGTAATAGGCTAAAACTTAGACTTTCCTGTGCTTACAGTAGGTTGATACCGGAAAAGAAAAGTCTATGAGCTGGTCAGAGAAATAAGCTACTGTCAACAGCATCACTGACATCAACAGACAGGAGAAATAATAAAACAAAAGATGCACAAGAGAGATAAGCCTGTTGACACAAAGTGTTTGTTTTACATGTACAGCAGTATGGGTTTATACCTAGGACATACATTCAAAAAAATGTGAGGTATGATCCTGGTGAAGGAACAGAAACAGATTTCTGGGGCTCGCTGCCCATCCAACCAGGACCACTTAGCAAGCTCTAAGCAAAAGGGAGATCCTGTCTCAGAAAACAAGGTGAATAACTTCTGAGAAACAATACCAAGAGTTGCCCTCGGCCCTCCACATACATGTATATACCTCTACCTACACAGACACACATACACACAAAATAAATATGGAAATGAAAAGATGTGCATCATCTGTTCACAATCCACTTTTCTATACATTTAATTACATGTGTGTTGGGCCTTCTCTCCATGACATATATGAGTGTAGAATTTATGCTACATATACAACTACCTTTATGTAGTATCAGAATTGAGGAGGGAATGAAGCAGAGAAAAAAAATGCAGTTATAATTGTTTTCTCAAAATTGATTCAAAAAATTATGTCAAGATAGAGATCTGTGGAAAACTTTAGGCTCACAAAGATGATGGTAAAACAGGATCACAATTTGTCAGATCAACACAATCTGCTAAGGACCAGGAACAAACAAACAAACAAAAAAATGAAAAGACACTCAAAGAAAATATAGTCTTCATACCAGCATCAAGCTGGCACCTCCCTGTCTCACACCTCCATAAGAAAATGCTTCCAAAAGCAATCAGCGTAGTTGAGAATCACTAAAGGATAAAGAAAGTAAAACTAGAGCCCCACATTCTGGAGAAAAAGACTCCTAGGGAGACATGAACACAGCTATCTGCACATGTGCCCACATTGGGGAAATCTGTTGTTCACTGGCAAGAACAAAAAGAGGTTCAATTGTTCTTCAAGCAGAAAGAAAATGAGGCCAGGAAAGACGATAAATACAGGATGAACTGGAAGATAATAGATATGTGATTGCGTGGTTCAAATCAGTGATTTGTGCTTTTCTTCATTTTTAGATTGCATTGCAGATGCACAACGACTGGGTTCTGGTTACACCCTCCTCTGTGCACTTGTTGTATACCTTGATGTTGGAAGCAGATGTCTTTAAGTTGAGATGCTCTGGGCTCAGCCTCCCTGGTTACTGACACCTGCAGGTGCCAGGAAGTCAGTGGTCTGGGGCTTCCTATTATGTCTACAGAGTCACTGTGATGCCAACAGCAGCAACGCTCAACAAGGGGTTGTCAGCTGAATGGCAGAATGAATGGTATTGTGGGGGAATTGGGGAAAAGTAAGAAAGAGAATGGAAAGACAAAAAGTTACATAGAATTAATATGATAGGGCCAATGCAGAGCTGAGCCAGGTGGGAAATCTGACCACAGCACTTTTCATGACCACCATTTTCTCCGGAACACTATAACCCTATAAGGAAGTATCTAATCTTTTATTGAGTCTCAGTCCTGCTCCATTTTAGAAGCAATGCAGTGTGGCTAAATGTGCTCACTTTGAGCACAAGAGGTTAAGAGAGGAAGGCTTGCACCTGTAGTAGCAAGTGTGTAATCCCAGAAGCTTGCTGCAGTCATCAGCAAGAGCTGATTGACCTGGCAAGGGCTGTTCCCATGAAAGCAGAAAGGGATCTCTGGGCTTCTGTCACCTCAGAGTGCCAACAGCCGGGCCTTACTGTTATTCTTGCAAAATGGTCATGAGTTCTTTACTTGTAGAGTTTCTTCTACAAGTTGTGAAGAAGATATTTCAATATCATGATTGGATCCTAATGGGCACGTGTCAGTGATTCACAGACTGACACTTAGGAAGGGGACTGAAGTCTTTAAACAGACAGCTACACACATATCTCCAAGAATTAAGACAGAGTATGGCAGAAACTTTTGCACTAAGGGCTGGGTGGGGAAGGTTTGTAGATGGAGCAGATGAAGCTAGAATAAAATCTCCTTCTGATGTTTTGTTTCAATCAAAAGGTTGGAACTGAATGAAACTTACAGATTAATATTTGCTAATTTTTAAAATCCTTTTAAAAAGTAAGCAAGTTTCATAATTATGTATCAACCATCCTTTTTTCAAATAGTTTATTTTTATTTTAATTATACATATGTATTTGTGTCTATATGTGGGTACTGTGCACCTGAAAACAGGTATCGACAGAGATCAAATGTGTTAGAGTTATAGTGACAGTGGTTGTGAGCCCATTCGTGGATGCTGGGAATTGAACTCAGCTTATCTGAAAGAGCATTGAATATTGTTCACTGCTGGGCCATATCTCTAATCTCTCAGCCATCTGTTTTTATCTTTCAATGTAGCAATTCATTGGTAGATGCTTCCCTACAGCATTATCCACATTTGTAGTTCAGGAATTGTATAGAATAGGTATCTTAAGATCCATTTCCTACAAGAAAACCTCTGTTAACCTGCAGTAAATTATTTTGGTGGATTAAACAGGCTGCTTTGGTTAGAGTTGGCACAAGGCTGTTAGAGGCACCAACCTGGGAGCTCACGTATGGGCTTTGTTTTTTCTTTTCTTTATCCACCAGAAAGGGTGTGGAAACTGTTTCTGCCTTCAGTTTAAGGGATACAGGCCTGCTGTCTCAGGCCTGCTGATTCTCTTTAGGTGCCTTCTCGATAGCTTTAGTTTTACACACCAGCACTATGTCAGGCAAACAGGAGATGCTCTCTGCCTGGGCAGAGAACATGGGGTGGGGTTGAAGAAGTTCATGGTGTGTTGATGGCATTCCTAGTCTCAGTGTGAAGTTTCCGAAATCCGTGCCTGCTGACTAGGACCACTCATTTAATTGGATCTTGCATACTTGCCTGGGTGATTGAATGACTAAAAGAATATACAAGTCATGTGATGCAGAATTAGCATAAACCCCCAACAAGTGTTATTCCTTTTATCCTACTGAAATGTCACAGTCTGTGCTTTCTGTGGACAGTCAATGCTTAAACATCATGAAAAAGCAACTCTGTGCCTTTGTTAACAGCCAGAGTTCAAGCACGGGTTGTTTGAGTAGTTCACATTAGTGTAGCATTAACTGAGCTCAAACAGAGACAGACTCTTCCCTTACAGCGATACGATTGGATCCATAGCTTTGTAAATTATTTGAAAGCCTGCACACACTTCTCTGCTATAAGAAACCAGAATGTGCCAATGCACACAGAAGGGACATCTTTTAAATTCCTGTCGTTTTTTACATGTGTTCTTCCTCATCAGTGATGGGCACACTTTCACAATTCTTCCCTCAGCCAGTGAGTTTGGAAGATTAGTCATTTTAGACTGGCTTCTGTCCTTGTTTGTCATGTCTACGTCACAAGGGTGTTGGAAGGATTAATTAGTCAACATGTAAGGCTCTTTGAAGATGAAAGCTCTCTAAATTGCTAAGCAGTGCTCGCATTCCTTCAGAGTACATATTTTTTCCTTTTATATTTACAAAAATCCACCCACCTCCCGCTAACCCTCTTGGCTAACATTATTTATCCAGCTTGCCTTTATTAAAAATTAACCAGCTTTGTTTTTTCCCCCAACAAGTTTCATAACATTTATTTACCCATGTCCTCATTTCTCTTCCCTATTTTCCCTGTGAGTCTTTCTCTTACTCAGAGAGTAAGAACACTTTTCTTCAAGACTTATGGACTTTGTGTTGTTCCTATTCATAATGTCTGTGGCCTGATACACCCACAGAGGAGAAAGAAGCCACTATTATTGCATTTCAGAGAGGCACATACTGGATGAGCTGCTGTAATTCCGAGGATGCTCAAATGCACTCTTACAGTTCTTTAAAGAAATGGTTTCCCACTTGGGAGAGGTAGTTTCTTTCTCCATGATCTAAACTTTCTCATGGAGTTTGTCCAAAGTCCTTTTGAGACTTAAAGATACAGTCAGGGGATGGCTGAGAAAGGAGGGGCTGCTGGATAGCACTTTAGTCTCTGTTCCTGTAGAACCAGCTGTGACAAGGAGGCCCAGCTGTGAAAAGTTCTGGGATTTTTCTGTTTCTTTGCAGTCCCATCAGATTTTTTACCTCACACATTCTGACATTTTCTTGTCTGTGGATTTTTGTGGTGAATAATGCAGAGAACCAGGCACCATGCCACACTACCTCCTGCTACTCTCTGTCCCCTGCGGTCTCTCTGCCTCCATGGCTAGCCCCATCAGCAGACATTCATCTACTTCCCATGGCGGGCCGCTGCCACGCCAGTCCCATATAGAGACCACCTATCTCGGGGCTCTCTCGCTGCGGACTCTGTTCACATTCCCAGCAACCTGGTAAAATCAAAACTCTAGAGGCTTGTAATTTATCAATCTGATGTATATCAGTAAATTCTCACCCCACAAAACATCCACACGATAAACTCAGAGCCAATTGACATTGATAGAAACCGCCCACCTAAATAAGACAAATAGTCCTGTAATCATCCACCCCTTAAGATATCCAGAGCTCCCTGTGGCTAATTACAGTCACATGGGGGTGGGTCCTTCTCCTCCATCTTTTTTATTCTCCTTCCCTTCTCTCTCCTGTTTTTCAAAAACTCTGCCCCCGCCTTTCTTTTTCACTGCCCAATCACAGGCCTTACCTTATCTCGTGTCTACTCTCACCTGCATATAGACATCAATACACATTTCACCCTTTCTGTCTAATTTTAAAAGAGAACTTTTCTCTCACATGTAAGCTGAGCACAAGGATTACCATTCTGTAATTTAGAAAGTATAAGCTATACCTCACACCCAGTCCTTCATTTTTGTCAATTAAATAGAATACTCTGTTATTTATCTTAAGAAAGGCTTAAAATCTATAGTGATGTCTTGGTTAGCTTGTATACTGTCTGAAAACTATCCAATTAAGTATGTTTTCTCAATATTAAATAGTGTGTGTCGGCTATGAGAGTATATAATTAGTCTTCAATCCTGTCAGAAATCTGAGAAGGAAGAATACTGTCTAAAAATATAGAAAGTCTAGCACAGCTTCCAGAACAGAGACAAGTAAGTTGTAGAGACAACTGACTACCTACACAATCCCCTGTTAGCCACACATAGCAATATCAGTCCTCAGCCTTCTGGCCCAGGATCACCTGAAAGACCTTTGGAACACAGAATTATGAAGGACTGATTATTCTGACTTGGTAGAGATTATCAGCCAACTATTTTGTATAGTGTGTCCTTTTCTGGACAGTATTTTGCCTGTATATGAAATAGGCAATTTCTGCCCAGTGGCTACCTAGCCATAATGTATTAACTCACCTGGAGGTAGAGATATTCAATTTTGTCTTTGAATCCACAAAAGAGTTGCTGCAAGGAGCAGATGTGTCTCAACAACAAAAGAATAAATAACAGTAAATGTCACATTTTGTGGATTTGTAACATTTTTTAAAACATCTATCCAAGTAAGGTACTCTGGAATGTTGTTTGTTAAGTACTCTTAGCTATTTCTAATAAATGATCTTGAAAACACCCTAACAGTAAACTTTGAGCCATGAATTTGCTATCTGGCCCTTAACTCATATTCGTAATCATCTCAGATCAGTTTATAGTAGCAGTTGTAGGGCTGGGTCTAAGCTTTGTATTCTTAAATGTGTTGTATAGGCACAATGCCTATATGAGAGTAACATTATCAATCCCAATTTTATCTCATAAGAAATTCATACCAATAAAAACCTTATATTTGTATCAAATTCTGTACCAAGGTAAGAAATTACAACTTTAACTTAGTATCAGTTATAAGGATTTGTACTAAATAAGATTATGGCTTGCAATCAATTCTAGCTAACTTCTCCCTGCTAAGTTATGACCATTTCTAAATTCCCCAGAAAGACAACCTTAGAGTAACCACCTTTAGCCCCAAGTATAGGATATTGGGTCAACTCTTGATAACTTCTTCAGGCTGAATCGCGGTGTTGAGAAACTTGAAGGGGGAGATAGAGAAAATGAGGGATTTAGTTAGGCCTTAAGAAATCCATACTAATGATTATTGTAGTCTCTGATGTCTGTGTTGACTAGATCCGGTTGAAAGTGCATGAGATCTGGAGTCCAAGCAGGTCAGTTTAGCATGTCAGACAGTGAGACTCACCAAAGCTGTACATTCGGTAACACATAAATCTCAAAACAAAATTTTAGTATCATCAAGATATCTGTATGGATTGTATCAGTCAGTGTAGGATGTACAGACTAGTTAGGATGAAATTTTTTTCTGTTTTCTCTTTTTTTTATTCTCTTCAGTCTAGTTGTTCCGGGGGTCTCCCTCTATCAAATCTGATCCATTTAGCTCTGGAAGATGTCCAGAGCCTAATTACCTGTTCTAAAAGCACGAAGACAAACCTTTTTCCTTCATCAGCATATCCTTCAGTCAGCAGTTAGAAAAGCTTCTATCTTGTCTCCCAGAGAAATGTCTCCATATAGGTTAGCTTCTGATTAAATCCCACCATTTTGGATAAAATAATTTTCCCTGATCAGATGCCCCAATAAGAAGAAAATGGGAATATTCACACTACAGACGGCTATTTCTTCTTGGAAACCTGATCCTTCTGTCATTATGCAATTGCTCTCACCCAATCCTGATCATTTTCTGGCCTTGATGACTACAGTCTTCCCAATCAATTAAGATTTTGTGGCTTTCTTCAATTAATATTAGCATGATCAGTGTTTTCTTGGCCTTTTTATTTCTAATAACATACCATTATATTTAAATGTACTTATTCTAGACAAAACACATTTGGGACTTTATTCTGGTCATCTGTATTATTTATTTGGTTTTGATTTTGTAGTGCTAGGGACCAAACCCAAAGCGTCTCATGCCCATGGAAAGCACTCTATCTCTAAGCTACATATCCAAACATTTACTCATTTGTTTGTTTCCAGTCAAGTCTCATTATGTAGACCAGGCTGACCTGAAGTTCATGATCTTCCTCTTCCTCCTGCTTTGTATGTGCAACATACAACAAATGTATGTGCTAGGATCATGGATATCAAGGTGGCTACTGGTGTAACTTGAGCACTATGTTCAATATTTGCTACTTTCTGTTCATAGTTCCTGGTCTTTCTCCAGTTTCCCCTCTTCTCCTACTTTTCATGCTTTAATTGAATATATGATAATTGTGGTTTATGTTTTTTTCCTGGACTATCAATTATGCTTCTTTTTAAATGTTTTTAGTGTTTGGCCTAGAGTTTGCCATGACTATTTTCAAACAGTATTATATTACTTCACAGACAGGGAAAACAGCTTATACAAGCCAGTTCTTGTAATTATTTTATATTGCTTTTCACAGCAATGCTACCATTCATTATATGCCAATATACACATGCATATGAACAATTAAACCCATAGATGTTACTATCACTTTGAAAACACTGTTAGCCACTGGCTTAAAAATATGGAAATGAATGTTTTTGGAGCTGGAAAGACGGATCAGTGCTTAAGAGCACTGACTCTACACAGGACCCACAGTGGCTCACAATCATTTGTACCTGCGGTTCCTGATGATCTGACCCTCCCTTCTTGCTTCTTTAGGCACCAGGGCCATATATACTGTACCACACACACACACACACACACACACACAGAGAGAGAGAGAGAGAGAGAGAGAGAGAGAGAGAGAGAGAGAGAGAGAGAGAGAGAGAGACACACAAACAGGCAAACCCCTCATAAGAATAATATAGTTTTACAGGGACATTCTTCCTTTTTTGTTTTTTTTTCTTTTTGCATCTGCTTTTCAGATCTACCTACATTATTTTTTTCTTCTCCCTGAAGAACTTATCCTTCTAACACTACTTGCAAATCCACTAACAAAAAGTTCTTTTATTTTGTTTCATTTTCCTGGAAAAGCCTAGGTCTGGCTGTCCAGTCAAGGTTCTGATAAAATATTTTCTGTTGAGCATGCCTCATTAGCAACAGAACTGGAGGTTAGCACAGAGGTCTCTTAAGAATCTAAAAATAACGCAAAAAACCACTATGTGACCCAGCTATACAACCAATCTAAGGCCTCATACCACAAATGCATCTCAAAACTCAAAGTCTATTTTAGCACTACTTACAATAGCCAAGACAGACCCAGTCTAGACGTCTAGCGCAGGCAAATGAATAAAGAAAAGATGAAACACAGTTGTCTTAATTGTCTGTTGTGGTAGGAAAATATCCTAACAAAGGAACTTAAAGGAGAAATAGTTTATTTTTAGTTCAGAGTTTATTCACTTCCTCCTTTCTATGCAGTCTGGGATTCTAGCCCAAGGACTGCTACAGTGGGCAGACCTTCCTACCTTAATTACCCTAAGATAATAGCTCACGAAAATGCTCAGAAGTCTATCTCTCAAGTGAGTCTAGATCTCATCAAGTTGGTAATTGATATTAACTATTACAACAGTAGTTTTATTCAGCCACAAAACATTTTGAAACTATGTCAGTGATAGGGGAAATGAATAAACACTGGAAATCATCATAGTAATCAAAGTGAATCATCCCTCGTATGTAAACACCATGTGCTTGGAATATAAACTTTAAACTTGTATGTAGAAAACATGAAAATGGAAGACAAACTATGTGGGGGAAGAAGGAGCCCGAAGGGAATGGAGAAAAATGCAGAAGAGTCGATAATGTGGGAAGGGGGCAAATGTATGCTTTCTCTCACATGCAGAATCTAGATCATATATCTATTATAAATGTGTATGTGATATCAAATCAAAGTGGGATTGTTTTGCAGAAGAAAGGTGACCGTGGGAAGCAGTGGCAGAAGAGTGTAGATGAGTGTAAGTCACAGACAATGACACACATATAAGCTGTCATTCATAATGAAGCATATCCTTTTGTATACTAATTCAAAATCAATTTTAATTTTTGGAGGGAATGGGTGGGAGGGAAGGTAGAACATTGGTTATATCTAACTCATTCCCCATCTCCTTTTCAGAGACTGAGGTTTCCTCCATTTTTATGGTGAGGTTCTGGTAGATACTTCAAAAGTATGTGAGGGCCCCTCCTGTGGCTAAGTGACTCTTAGCTTGATTCATAGATAAATTGGACCCTCTGTTATGGCCTAGATCACCCTGTCTAATGCATGACTTGTCCTGGATTGAAATAAACAAACATTATTTCAATGGAAAGGGCACTGGCACATCAAGTCCAGGTCTGAACCTTTGAGACTTCTCTATTTACTTACCACAGAATGGGGGATTCTTGAAAAGTTGCTGCACTGAAGAGTCCCAGCCCACTAGGGGTGACCACACCCAGAGAACCGCCCACTTTCTATACACTGAAACAGGCCCACATGCAGCTGTGGTCCGAGGGATCCTGTGACCTTTGCTGTGAATCTCTGCTTGTTTTGTTTGTATGGCCTCTGGCCTCTGTCAAGGCCTCTATTAGTGACCACAGAAGTTGTGCTTTGTGACTGGGGCATTTCTCTCAGGCCTAGAAAACACAGCTTCACTCAGCACCCACAAATGGTGCTCATGTGATCCAGCAAAAGTTAATTTTCTATGTTTGGCTTTGGCGTCTCATTTCTACTGTTTGGGGCAGTGATCTCCTCTGTGACCTCTCTTCTCTGCTATATTTAAGAAAAGTTTTTTGTTTTGTTTTTCAGTTTGGCTTGTACTGTGCCTAGCACTTTTATGGTGGAATGAAGACTTCTAAGCTCTTAGCATACTGAGAAAGGAAACTAGGTACCATTGTGAGGATTTTGTTTTGCGTTTATTGTTATTGTTGTTGTTTATTTTTAATTTTCCCTTTAAATTTTATTTGTATTAAACTCTTGATTCTGAAGATACACAAATAACAATTTGCCTGAAATAGGTGCTAAGACCAGGTCTCTGTACCTCATTGAACTGCTACATGTGACTGGATTGGTATTTAACCAATTTTGTAATTAAAATTCTTTATTCAATAGGAGCTGGAAGTTTGATCCTCAGAACCCACATACAAGCCACACATAGTGATGCAGTGGCAATCTGCATGGAGAGTCAGTTAGTTCTTTAAGGGTGTGATGACTCACAGGTAATCCCATCTCAGGGAGTCCAGTGCTTCTCTAGAGTCTTTTGATTTACTGGGGTTGCAGGCGGTTCTCTGGGTCATGGTGGCTAGTCCACCTGGACGGCTTGGCAAGTTACAAGACAGTAAGGGACTTTATCTCAACAAAAAAAAATGGACAGAATAAGAGAAATAACACCCAATGTCACAGTCCACACAGGGGCAGAGGTACACAGACACTTGTGCATACATATATGTCCCCCCAAACACATGGACACACATAGAGATACACATGTGCCCTCTCAAATACATCTATACACAGAGATATTTGTACATGTCCTCCTCAAACACCTGTACACACAGAGATACATATGTGTTCCCTCAAAACACATGTATACACTCAGATTGTATATTTTGTTTGTAATATAGCATAAATACTAAAATTATAACAGGAAGAGAACTTTATTGACAAAATCATGCCATTGTGTAATCACAGAACATTAAGAAAAGGCAAAATAATAAAGCTCCTGTGAGGTGGTCTATTTATCTAATTTTTTATAATCATTATATTTTAAATGTATAAATGCAAGGTATTTGTTTCAGCTTTCAAAAGGAAAAGACAAGAGGAAAATAAAGACAAATAAATTTCATACCTATTATATGAACAATAATTCTCAGTATTAACATTTATTAAGTATATTAAGATAATAATAACTTGAATGAACACAATGAGCAAATATATTTCTACTTTACCTAATTCACTGAAGTGAAATATACTTTAAAATATGGAATTCATATTTTCATTTTTATCTCAAACTTGTTTTTATATTTTCTTGTGTTGCTATCATTGGAATTTTGAGATAAAAATGCCAACTTGAATATAGATTTTTCTTTTTTACATATCTTATTGTCTGGTTTATCAACTTGATACAATAAAAGAGTTACTTGCAAAGAGGGTACCTCGATTGAAGAATTACTTCCATTGGATTAACCTTTGAGCATATATGTAGAATGTTTTCTGAATTGATATTAGATACAAGAAGGTTCAGTTGACTGTGCCTAGTGCCATTCCTGGCAGCATGATTCTAGGTGGTATGAGTAAACATGGATGCAAGGCATACAGAACAAGCTGTAAGTGCCACTCCTCCATAGTTCCTGCCTCCAACTTCTGGCCCTGATTTCTTGCTGATTTCCCTCAATGATGGACTGTCACCTGAAAGAAAATGAAATAAAATCTCTCTCCTCAAGTGACCTTTGGTCAGTGTTTTATTTCAGCAAGAGAAAGCAAACTGTAACACTGACCCATTGTTGCTCTCGGTGTGCACAGTTGTTCCAGATAACCTCTTCCAAGGCTTATGCATGAAAAAGTTTTGTCACCCCACATGGAGGAAACATCCAGTTAAACCTGTAGTCATGAACGTCCCTGATTAGCTTACCTGAACTGATGACAGATGAGAGAAAAGAACTAAATTATAGAACAAACATGACATAAGAGATGGAAGAGAGAGAGAGGTAGGAGGGAGGGAGGGAAGGAGGGAGGGAGGGAGAGAGAGAGAGAAAGAGAGAGAGAGACCCTTGAAAGTAGGTCATTATGTATGAAAGAAACAGACAATACCCCACATTTCTTCAGAGAAATTCAAAAAACTGTGAACTATGAGCCTCAATTCACAAAATAAGTCTGGGAATTGAACGTGTGACAACTATGACAAAAATACACCCCAAGTGGTAGATGAAAATGCTATTGTAGAAATTGGCCCAGAAATTTGTAATTTGTGTGGCAAAGGATATTCAAATATCTTGGATTCCTCCTGATAGCTCTCCTTGGAATAAGTATATCCTTGTCAAATTCATTTCTAGGTCTCTCCACTAAGTCTAAATAGATATACTTAAGTCTAAGTCTAAATAATATAAGATTTCAGAGGCAAAGAAACATTTTAAATGGGGTAAAGTGCCTGCCATGGAAGCCAAGGGACCTGGGTTTGAATACCCAGATCCACCATAAAAGATGAGAACACCATGTGAGCACCTGTAACCCAGTGCTCCTACACTAAGACAGAAACCAGAGCCAGGCGATTCCCAAGAAGCTCAAGGGCCAGTGAGCCTGGGATATGTATCCGAGGAGCAGCAGAGCCCCTACCTCAAGCCAGGAGGAACCACTGCTTGAGATTGTCCTCTGACAATATCATGTGGCACAAATGCAATGACGTGTACACACACACACACACACACACACACACACACACACACACACACACATGCACGCACACACATGAATGGCAGCAGGGAAGCAAACACATTAATGGATTGCTTGCATCACATTTACAAATTTCTGAGTTCCACCATTTTCAAATATTTTAAAAAATTATAAGAAAAAATTATGAAGAAAATGTTCACAATTCAGATTGCTTTGTAGTACAATTGATTTTAGAAGCACACCGTGTACTGACTGTATCATAATAGAATTTCAATACAGCAGAGAAATCTTATTTAGATATTTTAAATATAAAGATGCATTGTTTTAAAAATATTATACACAGTAAAAAGTGAAAACTTGCTTCAGCATTAATAGGCTGATAGGGATTTGTCACTGTCTGTTAAATGGCAGGTGTGAGCCTGTGCCTCGTTCATTCAATTTCTTGTAAAGAAAATTCCATAGAGCCCCTCATATCCTTGCAGCGAGGAGACAAGTGGGAAAACATTAATATTTTTCTTTTTGCAGATGAATTCTGAGTATGAATTCAACATTTGTCAATAGATGACAGCAAACTCCTTGTGTCTATAGATACATAATGGAATATTTATAACAAGAAAATTAATTAGAGCTACATGCATGAAACCTCAAAAAAATAGTCACCGGTGTGTAAAAGTATGGCTTAGAAGCATACGAGTAATAAGATTCAATTATGTAAGGGTGAAAGCATGGAGTTCACTCCCTGGGAGCTAAGCAAACAGAGGAAATCTATGGACACTTCATAACATGGACAATTACAAAAACAATCTGCTTTCTGTCTCTATTGGGCAGCAAGGAAACTGATCTTAAACATCGTCAGTAGTTTAAATAGTATTTATAATATTTTATTTCTCAAATGAGTTGATGGGTAGCTAGAAATTTGTTATCTTGCTGCTTTGTTTTTGGGTTTTTTTTTTTTTTTTGGTTTTTGGTTTTGATTTTTGGTTTCCTTTTTTTAGTCCTGTGCAGTCTTGCCTGGCCTCAGACTTTCTAGGTAGTTTGATCTCCTTGCCTCTGTCTTGGCAGTGCTGTGAATAAAGCTGTACCACCACGCGGGGCTTATGTGATGCTAGGTATCAAGCCTTGTTTTCCTGTGGGCTAAGTAAGGTCTCTATCAACCAAACTGCACTGCAAAGCCCCGAAGATCTATAATAAAGAATTTTTTAAAAGAAAATGTTTAGCCAGTTTTTAAAAGTTACCACTTCTAAAGGGAAATGATTAAGTCATGCAGGAAAGTCACTGTTTATGTGTATGAACACATCAGCAGCCTTGAGTGGCATCTAGTCATAACTGTTTTTGCTGAGTATTAGTACTTTTTATATTATACAGTATAATAAAGAAAAAAATTAATTAAAACGTAGTAAAGGAAATTTAAATATATTTAACTCAAAGCTATGGTCCAATTTAGAACAACCACAACACTGATATTAGTAATCTATTCCCACAGGGGAAGTGTACACCTTTGCACTTTATGCCAGACTCTGGTAACGTTAGCCATAGAGGTGGAGAGATAACACATCTATTAAACAAGCTCCACCTTGAAGTCAGTCCCCCTGTGTTGGGTAGCCTTTGGTCAACATGAGACATCTTGAAAGAGGAAATCTTTTAAAATGCTTCTACCTAATTGGCCTGCAAGCTCGTCTGCAGGGCATATTCTTGATTAATAATTGACTAGCAGGGTGAAGACCACTGTGGGCAGTGCCACCCCTTGGACTATGGTTCTATAAGAAAACAAATTGGGTGAGCCATGAAAACCAGTATAGCAGCAAGCACTGTGCCTCCGTTCTCTGCTTCAGCTTGTGCCCTGTTTTTCCTTCATAATGGGCTACAACTATAAGCTAAACTGAACCTCGTCATCTCCAAGTTACTTTCAGTCTTCAGTCTCCAAGGTTCTCACAGCAATACAAAGCAAAGTAATATTATATTCCCAAGATGATGACGACGATGACAATGATAATGATAATGATTATAAAGTTAAGAACCATCTGCTCTCTCTAAATAAGGAAGTCACTCATACAAAGTTCCAGTCATGTATAAAGCACTTAAAGATGATAGTTAGGTGTCAGCACAACCATTACACTTGACTCGGGTCACTTCAAGGTCTTTAAACACTATCGATATGTGCATACTATCAAGAGAACTGGATCCACTCCTAGACTTGTAGAATTTCACATTGAAATGCCCACTGATTCAATTTCACCTGCACATGGGTGTCTGATAGTTAGGTTAAAATTAGTACAGCCAATAAGATGTTGTACCTCACCACCCTAAGAACCAATAAACCCAACTTTCCAAACAGCAGAACTAACAAATGACAAGCCAAAGATTCACAATGACTGGACCAAATCCCTAGCCATCTGTGTGCCTGAGAAAAGTATCTTAGTGTCCAAACTTCCTGTAAGCCTGGAGATGACTGAATGTGTCCTTGTGTGTGCATACACATGCAAGCCAGAGGTCGACCTGAGACATTCCTACTCAGTTGCTCTTCGTCCTGGCTTTTGAAACAAGGTCTCTCACTTTTGCTCAAAGTTCAAAATTCAGCTAGGCTGGCTAGTCAAGGAGCCCCAGGAATCTTTTGTGTCTCTACCTTCCCTGTGCAGAGATTTCAACTTTCTCATGATTTCTGGGATAGAACTCATGTCCTTGTATGTGCACATCAAGCACTTTACTGACTGATACATCTCTCCAACCCTGGTAAGGATCCCATGAGCAGATGTGCACATCAGTGCCAACTATTACAGTAAGCACACAAGAGGGCTATGTAGTTCTCTCATGTTCACTCCCAACATCATGTATTACTAAGACCTACTTAGGGCCTATTGCAGATTCCTTTCTTTATTTCTCCATTCACTAGAAAGGGTGTACTCAGACTGTGTCCTAAGACTCTCAGATGCATCCGAGGGCTACATTGTTTATTGACTTGTCAACTGCCATATGTTTCTAAAGTCTACATAGTTCATGGACTAAATTAGTCCAATTTAACACCTTTGATTAAATGCTTTATAAACAAAAAGAAGGCTATTTCCAATTAGGTTCACAGAATATCAGCACAATTATTACAGGTTTGAAGCTTATTCAGCATAGACTCCTGCCAGGCTCCTGGTCACAGACATCAATTTCCTTCTGACTCAAAACATCTCCAACAACCAGCTATCACATAGCTTGTTTTTGAGCTGAAAGTCAGCTGATTAATGTGAGCCAAAAAGCTAGCCAAGCACAGGGTGAGCAAACAGCCATGTTCCTGTTCCTCAGGAACACCTGCGAATGTTCTGAAATGCACCAGACCTCATTAGCAGACGTTGGTTTTTCCTTTTTCTGAATTAAGAATTCCTATGACCTGGTTAAGCAAATACTCAGTGGAAGGATAGCCTATATTTCCTGATGAAACACAGGGGGAAAGAATACGAACCTTGTCTCTATGACTAATGCAAAATCTAATCATTCATCCTGCCCCATAGCCCACACTGGGCTTAGACAGCCAGGGCCTGTCTGCCAGGTAGAAAGGCTTAATATCCCTCTTGAGGAGAAATTAACTGCTAAACCAGACCAAGGTGAAGCACAGTTCTGTCTTCTGTCCTCAATGCAGCCAGTTTTCCCTTTTAATCTCACTCTTCCGTTCAAGCAGAAGGAAAAGTTGGATCTTTGCCTTGAGCAAATTTTACATCCAAAGCTCAAATTCTGGGATCTTGCAGAGGTGCAGTGCTTTTGAAAGGGCCTCGAGATCAGTAAAGAGCAGAAAAGAGTGGCAGGGTTTTCCTCTCTTGAAAGTCCACATTATCCTCTCCTAGTGTTTGGAGATGGGGGTGGGGCTGGAGGGCTGTGTTTGCTTATTTAGAAAAATTTTGCTGGATTGGTTAACACCCTCCAAAAAACTCAATGACAGCAAGCCAAAATAGAGTCAAGCATCCTGAGACTGGCACGTCTTATCCCTGCATCCTGGAATACAGTGTAGGACAACCTGGGAGAAACACCATCCTCTCAGAGGTACAGTCAGCCAGCTTGAAGAATCAGTCCTCTTCTACTCTAGGGACCTGTGCCTTCATCAAAGTAGAAATGTATGTTCACTGAACAGAAAGCAAAGAGGAAACAAGTTGTCACTAGACAGGGGGAAAGAATACGAACTTTGTCTCTATGACTAATGCAAAAATCTAATCATTCATCCTGCCCCATAGCCTGTACTGGGCTTAGAAAGCCAGGGCCTATCTGCCAGGTAGAAAGGCAGACATGGAAACAAAAGGTCACAGCATTGGTTAGTGTTTCTTACCCTAACCAATGCCGTGACCCTTTAATATAGTTTCTCATGTTGTGATTACCCCCAACTGTAAATTTATTTTCATTGCTACTTCATAACTAAAATTTTACCGTTGTTATAAATCATAATGTAAATATCTGTGTTTTCCAATGGTCTTAGATGACACGGTAAAAGGGTCATTTGACTCCAAAGGGATCTTCGCCCACAGGTGGAGAACCACTAAAATAGACAGCGCTCTAGAGAAAACCAATTGGATAGAGATGGGGCTATATCTCAGATGGTGGAATGCTTGCCTCGCATGTACAGAACCCTGAGATCATATAAATCATGTATGATTGCATACTCCTGTAATCGCAGCCCTGAGAGGGATGTAGGTAGGAGGACTGAAAATTTAATGGTATCTTCAGCTACATTGCTAGTTCCAGAGCAGTCTGTGCTACATGAGACTACGCCTCAAGAGGCAATGAAATAAGAACAAAAATAATTGTGTTCTCTTATAACCAGCAACTGGTTCATGGGACTGGAGGCTGGCAAAAGCACATAGCAAGGGTAAAGAAGCAAGTTGGAGATCCTGAAGGGCCAAGGATTTATATCTGACTGAGATTGAAGACCTATGAAGCAGAAGCTTAAAGACTCTTTGGAGAGTTGGTTGTGTTGAATGATGCTTTGCTGGGGCAAACACGTGAAGGAGTGTTTTCTTGAAGTAGACATAGGTGAAAGACTAAGGCAGACTCGTGAAGGAATGTTTCACGGAAGCAGACACAGTTGAGAGGACGTTCTGCTAACAGAAACATGTGAAATGACATGTGATGAAGGGTTCTTTACAAACAACATGCATGTATTGGTCTGCCTTACATTGTGAAGTTGAGCCCCATTTGTTGGGGCTCTGTGAACATGTGCTGATTGGATGCACACACTGAGACAAGACACATGGAGGACATATCATGTTTAGAGAATAGAAATAGGACTCCATGGAGTGACTGAGGCAGAGCTTGCCTTGCTGGGACAGCTGACTACACACGGCTTGTGGGTCTTCCGTCTTTACTGATCTTCTCTTCCCTGAGAGAGGCACAGCCTCAAGAACTTCTCCTCATGTCCCCCCATATGGTAGGCCACAAGGGAGATTAACATGTTTCTAAAACATCATTAAAAATAGGATTTGATCCTGAGAGACACAGCCAGAATACAGCAAATACAGAGGCGAATGCCAGCAGCAAACCACTGAACTGAGAACAGGACCCCCGTTGAAGGAATCAGAGAAAGAACTGGAAGAGCTTGAAGGGGCTCGAGACCCCATATGTACAACAATGCCAAGCAACCAGAGCTTCCAGGGACTAAGCCACTACCTAAAGACTATACATAGACTGACCCTGGACTCTGACCTCATAGGTAGCAATGAATATCCTAGTAAGAGCACCAGTGGAAGGGGAAGCCCTGGGTCCTGCTAAGACTGAACCCCCAGTGAACTAGACTGTTGGGGGGAGGGTGGTAATGGGGGGAGGGTTGGGAGGGGAACACCCATAAGGAAGGGGAGGGGGGATTAGGGGGGATGTTTGCCCGGAAACCAAAGAATTATTATTAAGTATTAAATAAATTAAAAAAAATAGGATTTGAAAAATTGAAGTTACAAACCTAAGACCCTGAACTCACTCTATAGCTTAGATGACCTCAAACTCAAGGTTGGAATAATAGGCCTGTGCCACCAGGCCCAGCACTATTAAAAGACCAAATTTTTATTTTTATTCTTTAGTTATTTCAAATAAAGATTTGGAAATGACATACATGCCTGGTTTCTATGGTCACCCTACCTCCAAACAATGAAAAGTCTCTTTTAGACTTACTTTAGGAATTCTACCTCAAAACTTTTCTGTGTCTTAAGGCTTTTCCATTTCATGTATAACACCTTTAAATGCTGTGTGATATAAAATGAAATAAACTAGCTATCTGAAAAATAAACAAATCTCACTTTGGTTAAGGCTCTATATAAGACTTTTCTGGTTTTCTTCCTATATAATAATCCCATCAGGTAGTTCTTTCTTAAAGCTGACTTAAGTTTATTATACTGCTACCTAATTCCATTTCTCATTTTGATTGATTATATTTTACCATATACATGATCGCTTGTGTGTGTGTGTGTGTGTGTGTGTGTGTGTGTGTGTGTGTGTGTCCATGTGCTACACGAGTGCATGGTGAGAGTGTCACAGACCTGCCTGTCTATACTTAAGCCCTGCTTTTTATGTGGGTGCCAAGAATTGGCTCTGATCCTCCTTCTTGCAAATAAGCATTTCTTCATCTGAGTCCTCTACTCAGCGTACTGGTCTTTAGTTATTACCTAGACAGTAGAAGGCAGGAACCAGCCACTGAGTGCTCAGGAGTCAAATACCATGACCACAGTTTTCCCATTCAAAGGCTCTCCACTGGAGAGAGTGAACAGACCCCTTTCACCTTTCAAGCTCAAGGCCAATAAATTTTCTGTCCTCTTCTGAGTCATTATCTGGACATTTTCCTAATTGCTACAGTGTTGTCTTTAGTCCGGCACCTGTTCTCATTTCAGGAAGCACTAGAGAAAAGCTGTCTTGCCCTGGGATCTGCCAGCGAAGACAAAGTATCCTGTTCCTATCATGGGTCTGAAGAGACATTAATACCCTTTTTCCTGCTCCCTGCAGAAGACCTGGATTTTAGTTGGTGTTTCATTGCTGTGAAGAGACACTGACCAAGGCAACTCTTACAAATTAAAACAGGGCTGGCTTATAGTTTCAGAGGTTCAGTTCCTTATCGTCACAACCGGAAGCATGGCAGTGTGCAGGCAGACATGGTGCTAGACCAGCTGAGTTCAACATCTTGTTTCAAATGCAGCAGGAGACTGTCTTCTGTAGGCAACAAAGAGGAGGGGCTGCATCACACTGGCCAGATTTGAGCATATGTATGTGACCTCAGAGTCCTGCCTCCACAGTGACCCACTTCCTCTAACCAGCTATATTTCCTCTAATTTGGCCACCTCTCCTGATAGTTCCACTTCCCATGGGGACTATTCAAACCCATATTCAATTCAAACCCATTTCCCACACTCAAACTATCACAACCATCAACACTGGCCCTCGGTAAGATTAACTCTCTGCTTTCATAGCCGTAATGGCTCTGTTGGAACTCACCCACAACAGACTGAGAGTTGGGGTTTCTAGAAAAGATGAGCTGTATTTGTTTATTAACTTGTAGTTTTTTTTTCTATCACATGAGAACTTCTTTCCTGCCTTCATTCCCTCTGCAATACCATTCTCTCTCTCTCTCTCTCTCTCTCTCTCTCTCTCTCTCTCTCTCTCTCTCTCTCTTGGATTTTTTTATTTATTTACATTTCAAATGTTATCCCCTTTCCTGGTTTCCTGTCCATAACCCTCCTATACCACCCCCTCCACACTCTTCTATGAGGGTCTTTCCCCACCCAACCATCCCATCTTCCTGCCTCTCCGCCTTGACATTTCCTATGCTGGCAGCGGGGGGCGGGGGAAGGAGCCTTGGCAGGACCAAGGGCTTCTCCACCCATGGGTACCCAACAAGGCCATCCTCTGCTACATATGCAGCTGGAGCCATGGGTCTGTCCACGTGAACACTTTGGCTGGTGGTTTAGTCCCTGGGAGCTCTGGTTGGTTGGTATTGTTGTTCTTATGGGGTTGCAAGCCCCTTCAGCTCCTTCAATCCTTTCTCTAACTCCTCCAATGGAGACCCCATTCTCAGTTCAATGGTTGTCTGCGAACATCAAGCCTCTTCCTCTAACACAGTCTTGGCAACAGTACCCTTAGAGAATATGTGTCATAATACTTTGTAATATAGTGCATGATAGATTCACAGAATTCCAGAAAATACAGCTCATGTCTATCAACAGGCATCTATCTAAGAACAAGAAGAAGCTGAAAAAATAGGCTCAGTGTGTATCTCCCACACTCCCTTGAATTTCTTGGGAGAAACAGCATCTTGGGTCAGCCTTTATCTACACACAACTCCAGACTCACAAATGCTTTCCCAAGTATTCAGATGAGCCAGAGATCTGTTGAATATGCATGCTTGCTCTCTGTTCATCTGTCTGTCTGACCCTCTTTCTCTCTGGGGAATGAACTATGTGCATTCATTTGCATATGTGTTTCTCTGTCTCTGAGGAGGTATGTACATGCACTTGCACATGTGTGAAGGACAGAGGTTGAGATCAGCTGTATTCTTCTATTTCCCTCTACCTTATTTTTTGAAAGATGACCTCTCCCTAAACTTGGAGCTTAGCAATTAAGCTAGGCTGGCTGACCAGTCAGACCCAGGAATCTGCTCACCTCTGTCTTTTGAGTACTGGCACATGCCACTATGACAGGTTTTTATATAGGTGCTAGGATTTGAACTCAGATCCTCATGTTTGTACAGCATGCACTTTGCCCCAGTGAGCCATCTTTCTAGTCTCTGGTGGTTCAACAATTTTATAAGGACTCATCGTAATTCTCTCATAGGAGACTTCCTTTTTCTAGAACAATTATGTGGTTGCTTTTCTTTTCCTTGACCTGATTTCCCAACATTCTGCCTCATGCTAGAAAATGTTCTCAAATCAAGATGCAGGAACTGACATCTGTTACTAAGGAACATTTCTAGTTTAAAAAGCACCTGACATATAAGTCAGGCTCATCTTTAAAATTCGAGGATATTTATATCTTCTTAGCAAGAGAGCTAGATCACCAGCCTTGGCTCATTTACAATATTTTAAATAAGAAAATGCACGAAGGGAGTTATGAAAATAATATAGCTATAACACTGGAAATCCAAGTTGCAGGTCCAAGGCAAGATGACGGCTTTTATTGGGCTCTACGAGGAGCACTGTCAGTGGAAAAGAGGTTAGCATGGCAGCAAGGCATTGCCTCTACCAGAGCTGAGCTGAGACTGCAGTTGTAGTATAGGAACTCACGTTAGGAAAGCAGATAACACTGAATGAAATACACACATGCGAGAAGCCGGCACAGTGACACTGTTCCCCACAACCAGAAAAGAGACGCCCTGTTCACAAAAGATGAAGAGAGTTCACATTTTAAACCGAATTCCAGGACATCTGAACACCTGTTCACATGCATTCCCGTTGCCGCTGGTAGAAGGTCATCAGACCAATGAAGGAAACTAGTTCCACTTTATAAATAGAAAAACATAGCAAATTCATTTTGCCTAGAGGAAAATATTAATGACAAAAATAAATCCAAGCTCGAAGAAGGTGTCATGTGAAATGTGTTCATCACTGTCACTCTGAGTCACTCCACTCTGAATGGTTCTCCAGTTCTCAACACTGGAGGCTGGTGCTAAATTAGTATTAGAAAGGATACCTTCTTATTTGAGGTATGTATTTCAAGGAAAGAGACAGGGTGAATTTTCCCTGCTTCTGTTCCATATAAAAGGCATAATGAATGTTACCTGGAGGAAAGCCTTCTGTATGTAATTTATTTGAGTTGCAACCATGCTGTCCCCTGGCCCCAGTGCTGGAGTTGGATCCCAGGGCCTTAGCCTGCTAAGCAATCACAAGCACTGGGCTGCAGCCTAGTTCTCAAGAGTGGTTTCTCTAGGGCTGTGGATATAGCTTAGTGGTAAAGTGCTTAGCAAACAAGCATGAAGAAATGAGCTTGATCTCCCAAATCTACATTTCTAAAAGAAAAAGAAACACCATGATTGGTTAAGAAAATAAGAAAAGAAAAAGAGAGGAACACTTATAAGGCGGCAGTGGGAAGGTAGGGACGGCAGCAGATTCCTGGAACTCAGCCGAACCAACATCATAAATTCCAGGTTCCAGTGAGAAACTGTGTTTCAGTGATCAAGGTGGAAGTTTCATGAAAACAGATTAGTTCAGCCTCTAGACACCACACACATATGAGATTATGTCCTCAAGTGTAGGACCCACAGAGCAAGATGTTTCAATCATCTCTGAAAATATTTTGTACAATAAGGGTATTATTCCTTCTATATGGTTAGTAACCACTTATCGCTCTACATTCAAATTGCCAGTATTTGATTTTCCAATGTTTGTGGTTGGAAGTTACAGGAAATACATAGGATGTCTGTCTTAAAGGGACCAAGAATTTGACTGTGGCTTTTGCCTGATCCAGGTCAGCAGCATGAAAGTGGAAAGTCGGAGACTGAAGAGCCTTAGACGGAAGTGATTCTCACTGTGTTTAGATGGACAATCCTAAAGGAAAGACAATGTCCCTAACCATTGCTGACACCCACTGAGTACTACAGGTCTCTGCAGAATGCGTGTCTGCTCATATAATCGGAGCTTGTAATTAAACATCCTGGCCTCGGCACTTAAAAGTGATGACTGTGAAACTGCAAAATCAGAGAGCACATTTCTTTAATCCACAGATTCAGCTATATTTTAGGAGCCACATTTTCTTGTGTGCATGTGTGTTGTATGTGTTATATATGACACATGCATACACATGTTCACAGGTTGAAATCTGCCATCTTCTTCACTTCATCACTTTCCATATCTTGTTTTGTTTGTTTGCCTGCTTGCTTGTTTGCCTACTTGTTGAGACAGGCTCTCTCACTGAACTGGAGCTCATCAACTTCACTCGGTACTAGGTAGGATCCCAAACATCTTCCTACTCCCCTAGCACTGGAATGAGAAAGCGTTTCTATGGGTTTTGGGGATCTGAATCCAGGCCCTCACACTGGGCAACAAGAACTTTGTCAGAGAAACCAGGTCTGCAGCTCCTCCTAGCATGTGCTCATTGTTTTGTTCATGAGACCCACCAGGGAAGCAGAGAAATCATTCCTTCTTTTTTCTCACTGCCTGAACAAATATCTTCCCTGGGGGAGGGAGGCAGGCGCCAGGAGATGTATCTTCCCTAGGAGCTCTGTGTGTCTTTCCCCAGAAGATTTCAAAACTGTGTAAGTGAAATCCCACACAGCTCAAGAACAGAACCATCTCTACCTGCACTATAAATAATTTTCTCTTTAGGGAGTAGGATTTTGTTTTCAGTAAGAGTGAGCTGAGCATCACTCAGAGACAGACAAGCCTGCCTGGGAGAGGGAGATTCTGTGGCATTTGTCAATTAGATTTCGTTTTCTGAAATGATCATAATCTTAGTTTACACCATTGCTGCATAAATAATTGTGACAATTCCCAGAAGTCTATTCTCAACTTCCATTTAGGCCCGAGAACACCCAAGTCTCATTTTTAACTTAATTTAAAATTCACATCGATGATGAGCAAAATGGCTGCTTTCTTCTTCCCCTTCCTCCCCCTTTATCTCTCTCCCTCCTTCTCTCCCCCCTTCTCTCCCTCCTTCTCTCCCTCCTTCTCTTCCTCCTTCTCTCCCTCCCTTCTCTCCCTTCTTCTCTCCCACCTTTCTCTGTCCTTTTTCTCCTTCTGTCCTTCCTTCCCTTGATTTGTCTTTTGTGCTTACTTATTCATGGGGTTCTCTGTGTCTTTCTTAAAGCTTGATAATCACTATTTATAGTACCCATTACAATCTTACAGTTCTTAGAAAAAATGGGAGAACACACAGTTGATAAGCACATACATATTCACTAATGAAAGGGCAGAGCTGACTGGGAGCTGTGTCTGATGCTAAGCTGCTGCACTAACTGAAGTAGCCAGCCAGACTTTCACAGGCAAATCCAGATCCATAGCACCGTGCCCGGCAGCCCCAGAAAAGAGGCATCAAAAATTTGTTGAATAAAAAAAATGAAGTAAGGAAGGACAGAGAGAAAGAGAGAAAGAGAGAGAGAGAGAGAGAGAGAGAGAGAGAATACAGTTTTCTATTAACCAAGCACAGTGGCACAAAACTGCAATTAGAGACAGAAACCCAAGTATCAGAAAATTAGAATCATCCCTGGCTACATAGTGAGCTCCAGACTAGCCTAAAGTACAAAAGAACTCTATCTCAAAAACAAAAGAAAGAAAATAACACTCTATAACCACCAGACCATTGCAAGCTATAATTCTTCCTAATTTGTCATTTAACATCCCTTTACTTACCCATTCTAGATATAGTACATTCTTTGGGTGTCTAAACTATTAAACATCCCAACAAAACCTTAGTGGAAATAACCAAGGAGCACATTCTGTCACATATCAAGTTCTGCCAGGTGGAATTTCCAGAGCAGTGTGGCCCAGAGAGACACTCACGGGGATGCAGCCATTAACAGATGGGGTTAGAAAAACACCAGGCTTCTCTCTTTTGTTCTCTCCTGCTGACAGGTTAGATGTACTGAAGGATAGAGCTAGTCAGTTGGAGTCCCCATATATTTCCTTCTTTGTCTATGCCTCTTTCTGGTCCGTCTCTAATTAGCTAGGTTCAGGGGAGCAGACCCTCTGACTTCAGCAACAATGTTCCCAAAGCCTACATCCCAAGGTCTCAAGGACCAAGGCAGAATCCAGGAATCTTCTCTTAGTGTTCCATTATTAGAAGTGAAACACTAAGTTCAATACACAGCAGAAGGGAAGGTTTGAGTAAAGATATAGAAAGAACCTCTTCATAATTAGGCAGCTCCACTGCCAGCCTCAAAGGCCCAGAGACAACAAGATACATCAACACTATGTGCCAAGAGGTGACACACTTCCACTGTAACCTCATATTGTGTATCCTCCCCCTGCACAGGCATATATCCTCTGATAACGGTCCTGGTCCTCCTCCCTCACCTCTTTTTGTCCTCACCTCCACTTAGAGGCAGCTTCTATATTCCCTCCTCTTCCCTGAATAAACCTCCATGGGAAACCTGCCCCATCTTGTGACTTTCTAGATTATACTGCATAGATCCAACAGAACCTCCAGATATCATTTAAAATGACCACAGCAGTCATTTTACACACCAGTTAACTCCTTATCCTCAGAAGAACCAGGTTGGTTTTACCTAGCACGATGGCTGGTATACCTATGTCTTGCTTTAAAAAAGGTGTTAAGATTTAGTACAGAAGAGAAAGGATGGCAGAGGACCTGTTCTCAGGAATGAGGCCCAAGGACCCCACCCCCAGGAAAATGTGGAAAAGTGTTTCATCTTACAAAACATCCAGCATAATTTTGTCCATTATTATGTGATCAAACTATTCCAGTGTGGATTTTTACTGAAGTAGGAACTACAGGTAATAGTTAAACATGTGCCTATAAAGGTAAGAGGGACACATCATGTCTGAGTCTGGCTTGGATCTGTTTGCAAGATCCACTTACCACTGAAAATATTCCTCTGTACACCATGTCTATGAAAAGATGAAGGTGAGTGTTTGAAGCAATTAAAAGTCACAGTCTTTTTCTTTCTTTCTTATTTATTTATTTATTTATTAATTAATTTATTTATTTATTTATCTATCTATTTTAAATTGGATATTTTATTTATATTTCAAATGTTACCCTGTTTCCCAGTTCCCTCCCCACAAAACCCCTGTCCTATCTCCACTCTCCCTGCTTCTATGAGGGTGCTACCCTACCTACTCACCCTCCCACCAACTCCTGCCTCCTCACCCTAGCATTCTCTTATGCTGGACTCTATAGTCTTCACAAGACCAAGGACCTCTCCTGCCCTTGACACCAGACAAGGCCATCCTCTATTACATATGTGGCTGCGGATATGGGTCACTCCATATGTACACTTTGGTTGGTGGTTTAGTCCCTGGGAACTCTGGAGTTCGGGGGGTGATGTGTGATTAGTTGATATTGTTGTTCTTCCTATGGGGTTGCAAACTTCTTTAGCTCCTTTAGTCCTTTCTCTAACTCCTCCATTGGGGACACCATGCTCAGTCCAATGGTTGACTGCTACCATCTGCCTCAGAGTTATTCAGGCTCTGGCAGAGCCTCTCAGAAGACAGCTATATCAGACTCCTGTCTGCTTGGTATTCGTACAGAAACAGACAGGTAAATCAAAGAAATACAATTGAAGACCCAGGAATGAACCTACATGGCTATGGTTACTTGACCTTTGACAAAGGTGCTAAATCTATGTAATGGAAAAAAGATAGCATTTTCAACAAATGGTGATGGTTCAACTGGAGGTCAGCATGTAGAAGACTATGAATCAATCCATTCCCATCTCCTTGTACAAAGCTCAAGTCCAAGTGGATCAAGAATCTGCACATAAAACCAGATACACTCAAACTAATAGAAGAGAACATGGGGAAGAGCCTCAAATGCATGGACACAGGGGAAATTTTCCTGAACAGAACACCAGTGGCTTATGCTCTAAGATCAAAATCGAAAAATGAGACCTCATAAAATTGCAAAGCTTCTGTAAGGCAAAGGACACTGAAATTAGGACAAAATGGCAACCAACAAATTGGGAAAAGATCTTTACAGTATATACAAAGAACTCAAGAAGTTAGACTCCAGAGAATCAAATAACCCTATTAAAAATGGGGTACAGAGCTAAGCAAAGAATTCTCAGCTGAGGAATATCGAATGGCCCAGAAGCACCTAAAGAAATGTTCAACCTCTTTAGTCATTAGGGAAGTGCAAATCAAAACAACCCTGAGATTCCAGCTCACACCAGTCAAAATGGCTAAGATCAAAAACACAGTTGGCAGCAGATGCTGGCAAGGAAGCGGAGAAAGAAAAACACTCCTCCATTGTTGGTGGGATTGCAAACTGGTACAATCACTCTGAAAATCTGTCTGGAGGTTCCTCAGAAAATTGGACATAGGACAACCTGAGGATCCAGCTATACCACTCCTGGGCATATACCCAAAAGATACTCCAACCTATACAAGGACACACGCTCCACTATGTTCATAGAACCTTATTTATAATAGCCAGAAGCTGGAAAGAACTCAGATGCCCTTCAACAGAGGAATGGATACAGAAAATGTGGTACATCTACACAATGGAGTACTACTCAGCTATCAAAAACAATGACTTCATGAAATTCTTAGGCAAATGGGTGGAACTAGAAAATATCATCCCAAGTGAGGTAACCCAGTCACAAAAGAACACATATGGTATACACTCATTGATAAGAAGATATTAGCACAAAAGCCCAGAATACCCAAGATACAATTCATAGACCATATGGACTATATGAACCTCAAGAAGGAAGACCAAAGTTTGGATGCTTCAGTCCTTCTTAGAAGGAAGAACAAAATACTCACAGGATGTAGAGGGTGGGGGGACTTGGGAGGAAGAGAGGAGAAGAAGGGGAAAAAAGGAGGGCAGGATGAGGAATGGGAAGAGATCAGGATGAAATACAGAAAGTCAGGAATTTGACCAGGGATATGTAGCAAATGGGGGCTGGGGAACTGGTGGTAGCCATCAGCAAGTCCCAGATGCCAGGAAAGCAATAGGCTCCCAGGACCCAGTGGGGCTGAGATTAGCTGAAATGTCCAACAAAAGAGAGGGAGAACTTGTAGAAACCGTATCCAGAGGTTAGGCAAGGCCCCAGGTTGTGGGATGGGGTTACCCACTCATCTCCAAATTTTTAACCCAGAATTGCTCCTGTCTAAAGAAAATATGGAGACAAACTGTGGAGCAGAGACTGAAGGAAAGGCTATCCAGAGACTGCCACACATGGGGATCCAGCTCATATACAGCCACCAAGCCCAGATACTATTGTGGATGCCAAGTAGTGCTTTCTAATAGTCACAGTCTTAAATACTAGAAAAATAGCACTAGTTGAAATTAAATGTGCTCCCAGAGCCTCTCAGAAAACTGCTACCCCCAAACCACAGAGATTCTTCTCTGGATAGTTTGACTTTGAAACTAAATCTCATTTGAAGTTAATGGAAATGAGAGTAATTATTAACTCAAACCCAATAAGTAATAATTAATTTTTGCTTTCTTGTTTATGCCTCATGAAATATTTCTTCAAGGTACCACTGCCTGGGTTAATATAAGACGTTGGTTTGGTATTCGACAGGTGTTAACACTGGGTAAAAAGCAGCAGCTTTGTAATTAGCAAAATTCATTCTGTTCAGTACAAGTTAGGCTTTTATCAATTTAAAAGCATCCTTCTCTTAGAATAATAATGGAAATGTTGCTTAGCATTGAGCATATGCCCCAAAGACCCAAAGCTGGTGCTTGAGCTTTTCCTCCCAGAAAGGAAGTTAGCAAATCACCTGTAGGGCATCAAAACTGCAAACTTTAATGGAATAACAGAACCATACAGGAAGCTTCGTAAGTTAAGATCAGCCCAGCAACAAAAAGAATTTAGAAAAAGTCAAATGCATCTATTCCTCCCTAAGGATTTAGGGGCCTTTGATGGTTTGGGTGAGGGAAGACATTTTACTTGATGGTGTAGTTCAGTAAGTTGGTCATGCTACTTCTCACCCATACTCTTGAAAGTAACTCCAGAGTTGAAGCAAACTCATTGGAGTACACACACACACACACACACACACACACACACACACACACACACATGCATGCACACACACACACAGACACAGACACAGACACACACACACACACACACACACACACACACACACATACACAGCAGGCCCCAGCACTGTTGTATGTGTCTATTGTGTGTTTGAACATGGGCATGTGCATGTATGCTGAGGTTAGAAGTCAATGTGACTTCCTATATTACTCTCCACCTTATTTTTTTAGAAGAGATTTTTCTCCCTAAACCAGGATGGAGTTTGCCATATCAACAAAACTAGCTGGCCAGAGAGCTCCAGGGGCCCTCTTTTCTCCATCTCTCCTGCACTGGGAAAAACAAAAAAATAGGAGTTTGTTCTTGCTGCTACTTCTGTTTATTTATCTATTTGAGAAGGCTAAGACTGAGGTCAGACGCTTTGGGTGAGGGTCCCACAGCGAAAGGTTTAGTTTACAAATAACTAAAAGGAAGAAACCTCCCAGCTATAGTGCTAAGTACACAGAAAATGTAGCACTTGTCCTGCTGTAGATAATAGTGTGACTCAGTGTGAAAGCACAGGCATTTCCCTACAGACCCACGTCCTCTCCTTATTCTTGGCAGTGTAGAGGCAGGGGACACAAGAGACTTCCTTTTCAGTGTATCAGAATGAAGGATGGCCTGTGCTCTGAATTCTCAAACTGGTAATAACAGTCTCTGTGACTCTGGGGACTCTTTTTTTTGTATCTTGGAATTTAATTAATACACTGTTAAAATGTAATCTGAGCTGAAATGACATTGTTTCCTATCTCCTGTGAACTATCCATCACCACAGATTGGATTAAAATAAGAGGATTCACAGGCTAAAAACAGCATCAAAATGAAAGACAACAACATTTGGGTTTTCACCACAGCCAAAGATACCTCAAGCTTGGAGGCCAGGAGGAGCCTGGCTCATGCTCTCAGGTTCCATATAGGATTACCCAAGATCCATCAGTCACTGGCAATGGTGTGGGGCCAGAAGCACAGCTATGATGCAGCCTACTTTGACCTAATGCTCTCTTCAGACACCCCCAAGAATCTTGACTTCACTGAAAAAAAGGATTTCAGGATGAGCCAGTATGAAGCACAGTTCAAAAGAGTTTTAAACATAGATTTAAGCATGAGGTTAATAGGAAGAGAAGCACTTGGGGAAGAAACAACTCATACCCGAGAGCTAGGATTTTTGCTTCTCAGAAGCACAGCCCAGAAGTAACTTTGTAGTGGACACACCTATGAGCTGGGTTACCTCTAATGGGACTGCTCAAGTGTTGCTGAGGAACTTTGTCTCTCTTTCAGTCAGCTCCTAGAGTAGTTCCTAAGATGAGTACAACAGAATAACACCAAATAAGGTGAAAGCAGAGTTTACAGAGGAATTTCAGACATGTTTTTACTATTAATAAAGTTTATGATCTTAGCTGTGAGATTTCTAGAAATTTGTACATTTATGATTGGGAAGGAGTAAGGCTAATTTTTAAGATCATGCTTATTGAGGCCTTAAACGTGATTATTTTAGCATACTTCTATGGACTCTCTATATATAAAAACTGCTGTCGCCATGTAGCCACCGTCACAGTAAATACTAATTTGATTGGAGGTCTAAATTGTCATCTGGAGCCTCCACTCAGACCCTGGGTGAGAAAGTCACTGCCTTGTGTCCAGGTGTCTTGTTAAGATCACTTGAGATTTATCCCACAACTGGTGATAAAGCCACATCCTCAAATTATATGTCCAAAATGAGGAGATGAAGGAACAGATCGTTATTAAAATTCTGTCTGGAGCCATCTTTGCAACTGAGGCACTTAGAGAGCACCGAGGCTGATCTTCACTGTTCAGCGGTTGATGGAGAGTTGCTTGTGGGAAGACAAAGCATGCCCATGGGTATGTCTGTGAGGAAGGGTTCCAGTCAGGAGCAGTGGCTAAGATCCCAGAGGAAACAAAGGAAGCAAAGGAAAAACTTGTGAGGCATGTTCTGCATTCTTCTTTCTCTGCCTCCTGACCACCCAGCCTGTGCTCTGCCATGAGTCTGGACACTCGTAAGCCAAGTCCTCTGAGACTAGGAGCTGAGGATAACCTTCCTCCTTATAAGCTGCCGTGTTCAGCATTTTGTTACAGTGAAACAAAAGAAACTCATACACTTACCAACTATTACTGTGTAAAAACATATAAAACCTAACCTCATAAAAAGTTATTGAGATTCCTCTAGACATAAAATATAGGCCAGCCTGGTCTACATATCTAGTTCCAGGCCAGCAACAATTACATAGTGGACCTCTATCTCTGTAAAAAGGGGAGGGGTGAAGAGAGACTTGTGAAACCAGATCTTGACTTTACAGCAACACAGTAAACACAGAAAATTGATTAAAATGCACCCTCTCACCAACGCACTCTTTTGCTTCCACACAGAAACTGTTCCAACAGTAAACAGGTCCTGAAGGACTTGCCCAGTAGGATCAGCTTCAGTGAAATGGGTGGGTTCCATGAGAGTCAGCGAGGAGAGGAAGAAAATGTGTGTTAACATCTGGCTTTACTGAGTGCAGCCCATCGGCTCACAGACTTCTATCCAAACAATACTGAAGAAGTTCTGCTGCCAGGTCCCAGAAGAGCTGGGTAGAGAGCTGCACTGTGAGAGGCAGGGCTACTGAGATGGAACCAAAACTTGTGAGGCTGCTGAGGGGTGGACACTCCCTTCTTTGAGCACATGGGTGCCATTGAGACATCCAGGATACAGACAATAGTGTGAGGAGAGCATCATTAGAGTTACTTCATTGTCTCTATATTAAATGGCTCAGATTTTGATGATTACCTGTCTTAGTCAGGGTCTTATTGCCATGAACAGACACCATGATCAAAGTAAGTTTTATAAAGGACAACATTTAAGTGGGGCTGGCTTATAGGTTCAGAAGTTCAGTCCATTATCATCAAGGTGGGAGCATGGCAGCATCACAGCACCCAGGTAGGCATGGTGCAGGAGGAGCTGAGTTCTACATCTTCACCTGAAGGAAGCCAGGAACAGACTGAGCATCCTCAGGCAGCTAGGAGGAGGGTCTCCAAGCCCACCCCACAGTGACACACTTCCTCCAACAAGGCCACACCTTCTAATAGTGCCACTCCCTGGGCCAAGCATGTGCAAACCATCACAGTTCCCAAATGTTTGTATGGACAGTTTAAAGGGAAAAAAGGATCATTATCTGTGTTCCATTGGAACTGTTCTTTTTTCATTGTAGTTTTACACTCAGAAATTATACCCCTTCATAAAAAATGTAAACCACTGCCATTAACTGTCAGCAATTTGAGGGAAAATGATGGGTGGAGCCATTCAAGTACATTCTCCAGGAACCAGTCACTTGCTTCTAATAAAACACAATTGGATATACTCAAAGCATCCATGAAAATGTCCTCAGGTCTCTTTCGAAAGCAATATTTCTCTTAATTACTGAGGCACCTCCCCTGGACCAAAGAAGTACTCTTGTCAAAGTTCGAGGTCAACCAAAGATATACAACACATATACTACATACTTTCATATTAAGCACAAAATGGTAAAAATTGGAATTGTTTTTCAGTCAAAAGTCTCAGGAGGTTGTTGTCCTCAGGTTCTTCTCGAGAAAACCCTTAGATGAGGTTGATAGTGAGTTTACAACCGTACACCAGGGTTGAAAGGTGCACTAGAGCAATGGGACAAGATTGGGAGCTTAAGTGATGGGCGTCTCAGGGATGCCCAAGATGCTCCTAGTATGGATGCTGGAGATGTTCATAGTGTGGGAAGTGGGAGATGATCCTCCTCCCCGGTGATGAGGACCGGACGGCTGGGAGGAGATGTTCCTGGCTGGTGGCAGATGGTCTTTTTTCTGTGCATACGTTATCGGTTTCCTTTCAATATAACCATCTCAAACTTATAGGAATGAACTTGAAGTGGATACTCTCTAGTTTCAGAGGGAAAAACTGCAATCAAAGTCTTAATGATATTTCTCACCATGAACTACAGACAACAATTTTTCAAGCGCATTTATGGGATGGTGGAAAAATGACTAAAAAGAAATTAATTGAGGCTGAGGAGATGGTGGAGAGGCTAAGATCTCATGTTGTTCTTATAGAGTACCCAAGTTCAGTTCAGGGCACCCACATCAGGTAACTCCCAAACCCTACAAATCCAGCTCCAAGGTATAGGGCACACTTTTCTAGACTCCCAGGTCCACACACTTATGTTCACATATACACAACAAAATATAAATGAATAAATAAATAAATAAATAAATAATACATTTTAAATTTAAAATAAAATATTTTTTTAAAAATTAAGTAATTTGACTAATTGCATTTCATATTATCACTTTTTATCAAAATTATTACTTTCTTTAAATTTTAATTGTGTTGTTGTTTCATTTAAGTAAATACACAGCACAGGAAAAAGAACTTTTAACTCTCAGATGGCTCGGTAAGCAATGGTGCTCACTACCAAACCAGAGGACCTGATTTTGACCCTCAGGACTGATATAGTTACAAGGAAAGAACAGGTTCCCTCTGGTGTTCACATGTGTGCCCTGGTGGGAGCTGTGCAAGTCCACATGCATATGCACATCAATAAATCTAAAAAAAGCAAAAACAAACCAAAGTACCAATCTTCCTTAGTTAGACAAAAGTGTGGACTGAAAGTCTTCACCTTGTCACTTTCAAGGAAGAGGTAACCCAGGTTGTTAACCCAATCCTGCCAACAGAGTTCAAGTCCAGACTTACTGCAAATGGCTTTGATGTTGAAATGTTGAGAAGAATGTGCAACCCATGACAGAGAAACCTCCATTTGTATTGTGCTAGATGGATGTTAAGATACCCACAGAGGGAGAACCATAAACCAAGAATTTTCCTAATTTACCTGAAGACTAGGGCAAATCCAGTGTGTGGTGATTAACTTTCTACCACAGCCCTTGGGAAGAGGTGGCTCTCTGAGCTCAAATTAAAAACAAGGCTTGTACTGAATCTTTGGAAACTTAATGGCTTGCAAATCACCATCAAAAGGCATGAAATCCACAAATGGCAGGAAAGTTGTGGAGAGACTCCATGCAGTTAATTAAATTTGCTTAGGCTGAGTTAGTAAAACCTTCCATGGCCTATGGGGATTGAAGGGATCTGACCTATTTCCCTACCTCCATAGGGCAATTCACACTTTTCTCTTGTGACCACCAGGCTCTTTATCTCTCTGAGTCCTGCAGGTGCTGAGTCCCAGCTGTCTTATGTACCTCACCCTGTCCTTGTCCTTGCCTGGGCTCCAGGTCCTCACAGCTGATTCCTTTCCAGTGATCACAAACAGAATTCTTCATCACAATGCCTGGCAGGAGCCTGGCAAGCCTCTTACTCCATCACAGAAAACTTCTTGGTCTGTTTAATTTACTCAGAGGTGAGAGTTTTCCACAGCACGGATCATGTAAGTCTGTAAATTACACATGTAAAATTTTGAAATGTGTTTACTTGAAATATCAGGCAAGTGGTTAAAATTTGGTTTTAAATCTCTAAAGGTACAAATATCAGAAAAATTAAATGAGCATTGCTATTGAATTGGAGAATTTCAAACAAACACTTAGAATGCACATCTAGCAAGTATCAGTGGAAAATTTGCAATACCAGTAGTAAAATAAAAATACTGAAAAGTTGTAGACAATACACACACACACACACACACACACACACACACACACACACTTTAGTAGTCTCCATGACAAAGAGGCCAGATATTTACATACTTTTCAAGTTGTCATTATCAGAGGCTTAGAATCAGCTGATTCCTAGCACGATGAGGCCCAAAACAATGAAAATAGTTTGTTCTTTATGAATTTCTTTGCAATAGTAGTTAATTCAAAACAAGACCCTGCAAAGAAGTAAAATTGAAGTATCTCCCCTGGCCCGGAAGATTAAGAATTGTCTGATACAATTAAAATGCTTGAAGAGGAAGGCAAACGTCCCATGACCATCCTCAGAATCAGAATCAGAACTCCAGGCTACAGTCACGCTGAGACTTAACCACAGTTCCATAACTGCTTTTGCTGGGGGCATAATAAAAACAACCTTATTTAATATTTTCATCCATTTCAGGGTCAGATATCCCCAGCAGGCACGAGAGCGTTTGCCCCGTGACCTGCACTTTGAGGGAATCTACAGGATCTGGCTTCTGAGCCTCCTCACTCCTCCTGGCAATTCATTTGAGTCATTTGAGTCCCAGGCTGAAGAAGGAGGGAGCATGAGATTGGCATGAGGGACTTTTTCCAGCCTAGAGGGAAAGGTTCAGTCAGTTCTGATTAAGGAAAAATGGGGTAAGGAAGAAAAATCACACCGGAAAAAAAAGTAAATAAAAACAAACAAAAAACTGGTGACCAAGGTGAAAATGTCTCATGTTTATGGGCAGAATTAGTCTTTGATACCTGTTTACAAAGATATTTGGAACTCACATCCATTCTGAGTTAAAGAGTCTACTATTTTTTAATCAGTATAGGATTTATTTATTTATTTATTTATTTATTTATTTATTTATTTATTTTGAGCTGGATTTCACATAGTCAAGGATGGCCTTGGACTTTCTACGTAGCCCATAATGACCTTGAATTTTTTAACATCCTGCCTCTGTCTCCCTAGGGCTGGGATTATAAACCTGTTCCAGGACACCTGGATTAGGCAACACTGGGAACCCAGGCTTCCTAGGTATCTAGGTAAACACTCTATCAACCTAGTCACATCCCCAGCCAACAGATTTTCTTTAATTAGCAGTTGGAAGGGGATCTTCAGGCAGCAGAGACACCTGGTGACATTTATAGCCTTGCACAACAGAGAGCTCAGAAGCAACTTCCATGGAGCCGTTTGCACATCCTTCAGTCACCTTGCAGGTAGCCAACAGGGGCTGAGCTCTACTGAATCCCTTCTGATAGAGCAGAGCACACTCTGTGGAACAGGCTGCCTTTTGGAATTCCTCTGCTCGATCCTCTTGAAATGTACCATCTAGTGAAGGTGTCCTATTCTATCCACCAACTTTATTTCGGTGGAGCTTCTGGAAGGAAAATGATTTTCAAGTTAGCAGAGAGGACTTCCTTCACCATCTCTTTTTCTTGCTTGTCTAACTCTGCAGAGGACCTGAAGAAAAGCCAGCAAGAAGAATTATAGAAGCTGCTGCATTTACCTTTCGGAATTTGACTTTCTTAAAAGGAGGGAGGACAAAAGTATTATAGACCCATCACAATTTAAACACAAAGGGCTTATACTATGAGAACAAACAAACCAAAAAAAAAAGTTTAAGTTCATCATTCTTGCCAAATTTACTTCTGCACTGAGATGTAGCTCAGTTGATAGAATGTTCATTTAGTATGTCCAGCGTCCCATGTTTGAGCCCCAGCACCACTAAACTCTTGAGGTCGTTCACAAAAGTAATCACAACTACTGGCAGATGGCGGCAGGAGGTTTAAGAGTTCAAGGTCAGCCTCAGTTGCCCAGTGAAATCTAGGCCAGCCTATTATACAGGAGATGATTTCAAAGTAAAAACTAAAACCCCCAAACCAATTTGTTTCTCAGGTCTTTCTTAACCTTCATGATTATTAATGTATAGTCTCTCCCTGCCAAAAATAAATAAATCTAATTTGTTGCTAAATAGTCACACAGCTATGGCCACCACATTGTAATGGGTGTCAAAAAATTCTCACAGGAAGAACCCCTGCCTGCAAATGACATAAAAACATGAAAAGCCTTTTCAAATGCCTTCCTCCCCATCCTCTCTGCCTGCCTGGAATTTCTGGTGCTGTTGCCCAAAAGTCATTCTGGGGAGGCAAAAGCTTTAGAGAAACCAAAGGTTCAGAAGTTTAGAAAAGGCAGAATCTGAAAAGGAGAAGGCAGCATGGAGCTGGCCAGAGACAGGGATGCAGGATGCAGTGACCTCCACTAGTCCAAAAATATCTGTCCCCCGCTGTGCCCAGAGTTTTACTTGGTTCTGGCTGTACTCATCACCAGCACATTTTTTTTCTCTAATAATAAGCAACCTTTAAAGAAATGTAACCTGCTCTGGGAAAGTTTAGAGGTGGACAGGTCCTTTATGTGACTGTGTGAGTTGCTTCAAACTGGTTGCTCTCCTCTCAATACCCAGCCAAGACCAACAATCTTCAATTGACCAGAGTTTATCTGCAAAGCTGGGAAAGGAAGATCTCCATTTTAGGTGAGTGATCATTGTAGGGAATGCGCTATTTTGCATAGTGTCAATGGAGACAGCTAGAGGTCTCTAACACCAGGATACACTGGTGGTAAGGGCTGTAATGTGTGTCAACTCCATGTTCCCACATACTTCCTAGAGTTATCCTGCCTTCCAGAAAGAAAGTTTGGTCGTGAAATGACAAGATATTCTTGTAGTGACTAGAAAGTCTGAGTGTGAACGGAGCAATGGCAGATGAAAAAGCAAAGCTCACTTAAACAGAGGCTTCATGATTTGGGGACACGAGTAATGCCAGTTTCTTCACAACTAAGAGAATAGCCAGGGAGCCGGAGAGCTGTCCCAAAGTCAGCCACAGCAGCTCCTCTACCATCTCTGACTCTACACTGGATTTCAAAAGAGACACTGTGCTAAAACAATGAATGAACAGATGGAGGGGAATGCCACATGCTGAGTTTCAAAAGGTCGAATCATTAAGAGCTATAGTTTGCTCTCCTGTCATAAATCTTGATATTTCTCAGCTATAAAAATAATGGCTGGGGCTGTAGCTCAGCTTGTAGAATGCATATTTAACACACACACACACACACACACACACACACACACAAACACACACACATACACACACACACACATACGACAAAAAGAGTGATCAGTCTTCTCCAGAACTTGGAATTCTAAAGTCCTGACAGAAGTTTGCAGAGTTAAGGATTTAAGCATTTGCTCTCCAGAAGTTTCTTATGTTCTCAGTTCAGCTACTTTAGTACAGTGACTGGAGTGTCACCGTGTATTTTTAAATCATCATCTGTGACTCAATTCATTTTCGAGAAGGTGTTCGGATCTTGAAGTTTTCCATGCCTCAGAGCTTCCTGCTTCTCTCTCTTTTGCTATAGCAGTATCTGCTACTCTTAGCATTCCTTCACACACTCGTGACTCTCACCTCCTGTCACAGGCTGTTGCCACTGTGGTCATTCTCTGGACTCAGACTGCCACAACCTCTCTACACAACACTCGCCCGTCACCATGTCAGCCCTGAAAATTCCAGTCACGATTGCTTTGTGGGGCCCTAATTCAGGCTATGGGAATGTGACAGCTCGGTCAATAGCTTGTAACTCCCCAGATTCCAGCCATCACTTCCCATTTACTAATTCATATTTCATAGACAAACTTTAAATTAAAGCTGAGATTAGGCCAAGATTGTAGTTTGGTTCATTTCCTACTGAGATTTACCCTCCACGTTGGAACCTGACTAAATCGTAAACAACCATAAAGTAATTTTGTGTTGCTTGAAAGTTCAGTGTCCTTAGGAAGGCAGCCTCTGACTAAATGCAAGAGAGGGTAATCTTGACCTTTAATAAGACATTCACAGATTGGCAATTTCAAACTTGCCTTTCTGATACCATAGTGAGGCCACAGCTCTCTTGAGTCTAGGAAGGAAATATACCTGTCATTGTAATGTTGATGTAGATTATATCTTTGAAAAATCCAGAATGCAGTGCGTAGTCTGGAAACTGAGTGCACTGGAGGTATAAAGTCAATGTCCTTGTTACCTAATGGCTGTGTGACCTTGAACAACACAGCTCAAGAGAGTTCTGTGCTCTTAGCTGTGAAAAGAGGGCAATGACAAGATGACAGACAGTCAAGTCTCAGCCGGTGTTGAAAACATTCCTACGAAGTTGGTAACCAAATCTGAATAAACATATCACTCCATCTTCCTCCTCTCATCACCTTGGAAATGTATTCAGAAGAAATTTCTGTCTTCCTCATAAACAAATGATACAAACATTTACCAATATCTTTGTTATCTTTAAGAGTGTATATGTTTGCATGTGTGTATGTTGACATGTTTGTGCATGTGCAGGTGCACTCAAGTAAAGGCAAACATCTCATTACTTCCTTTCTTTCTACCTTTTTTTTTCCCTGAGGTAATCTCTCACAGCACCGGACGCTCACTGTTAATTACTAAACTGGTTGTGGTGATTTGATGAGATGTCTCCTAGTGTCCCAAACATTTGAAAATTTGGTCTCTGCTTTCTACTACTATTTGGGGAAGCTTGGGGGATGCAGCCTTGCTGGAGAAAGTGTGTCATTGTGAACAGGTTTTGAGAGTTCAGAGCCTAACCCACTTCCAGTTTGCTCGGCTTCATATGGTCAATTATAAATGTGGTCTCTTGGCTTCCAGCTCTGGCCACTACCTCTTCCACTCTCTTCCTTACCTTCCACCGTGATGGACTCTTATTCCTCTGGAGTGGTAAGGCAAAATAAACTCTCTTTTAAGTTCTCATTGGTTGCAGTGTTTTGCCAGAGCAACAGAAAAATAACTAATGAAGTAGCTGAGTAACTAAGCCTCTGAGATCCTCTTGTCTGCTTCCTGCACACTGGGACTACAAGCCCAATGTTGCCCCTGGCATTTTACACAGCTTCTGAGGATCTACACTTAGGTCTGCAAAGCCTACAAGAATTCACCAACTGAGCCATCTTTCCTCTTCTGGTCTTTGTTAGTAAGAAGAGAGGTGATCACTTGGGGCACGGAAGCCCTCCAGCAGACTGTACTGTTATGCAAGCTTCTAATTGCATTTAGAATGTTCTTGTTGCCAAGTTTTCCTTAAACTTGATTTCCTTTTATAAGTGATTTTTACATGAAATCACTGTTTACACACACACACACACACACACACACACAGAGAGAGAGAGAGAGAGAGAGAGAGAGAGAGAGAGAGAGAGAGAGAGATCCACTGGTATGCTTGAATGAGCAACAGGATAAAAAATCAAAAACTCTAATCCAATCTGCAGATTAGTGAGGGCCCTGTTGTCTATTCTTCTCTGCCTTTTGACAACTAAGCAGTAAGACAAGAGTTCTAGAGAAATTGTGGGAAGAATTCTAAAGCCATGATGATCTTTACAATGGATGCACCAAGAGTCTGGCATGAAACTGCAGGGCTGTGGAGAGATGGTAAAGCCTGTGCCACCTGGTTAAGTACTTCAGTCTCCTGTTCATAAAACCAGACGCTTAAATTAGACATCTTTCCCAGGTCTAATCCTCTGTACTGAAATAGAGATTTGATGACTTTTGCAGATGAAACTTAATTCAGATTTGTAGACAGTGTCCTGTAACTCCACCTAGCCTTGATTGCTTTGTAGCCAATGATAGCCTTGAACCCCTGATCCTCCTGCCTCTACCTCCCAAGTGCTGGGACTACAGTCTTGTACCACCTTGCCCAGTTTACGAGGGATGGAACCCAGAACTTTGCGTACAGTAGGCATTCTACTAGTGAGGCTACATTCCTATGCCTGAATCCTGATTTGTTATTTCAATATACCAAAATTTAATGTTACTCAAGCAAAACAATATCCCCAATGCACAAAAACTACATAGATAGCGAACTTGATTTACATGGCCATTCAATGCAGCCTGACATTCCAGTATCATTGTGGTTCCCTTGGACAATGATACAGCAAATCTTCAGGATGTAAACTCCTATAAATAAATGAATCAATGTGCAGCAAGACTGAGCTGAGCACCCTCCTTTCCCTGCCAAATTCCTGTGGAAACAAACTATCAAAAAGGTCAGAAAAAAGGAAATGTAGAAAATACTTGGAACACACTGGATAATTTTCTCAACCAAAACTGATGTAGTCCTAAGAGCCATGCTGCCTATGAGTCCAGCATGGCCTCTACCTGCCCTCCCTCCTGCCCAGCGCAGCTATTTTTTGGCTCTTCAGTCAGTGCTTATTTTGCAGATGAACAGCGCACATCTCCTGTTAAGCAGCTTTTGTTATGGAAGTTGCCTTTTAAACCCATCCAGCTGCTTTCTCAAGTAGACCTTGAGAGAGTAGGGGAACAGGAAGCATGAGGCAGAGATAGCTCTGTGGGACCCTTCACAGCCTCAACCAAGACAAACGCCTCTGAGAACTGCTCCTTAGCAGGCCTGGAGCACTTTTGTATGTGAAGGGTGCGCTTCTCTTTGGCCACAGTAAATCCTGGATAATTACTCTGCACATTCTAATTGAATCTGTATTAAGTCTAGAGTGTTCGGTTTTTGAGAACAAGTACTCAAATCTGGCAGACACTAGCTTGTGGTCAGGAATGTGAGACTCCTGGGAAAACATCTGGCCTCATCTGAACAAATGTCTTAATTCATCCATTTTCATGAAACTACTCTGAATGTCCTTCCAAAAAAGGTGTACACTGCACGCTCATTATTTTAAAATGAAAAGAGAGACACAAGTGATCTTTAATGGAACGTTAACTAGAAGACTTCATGGATGGTCATGAGTTAACCATCAAATTGTCTCTAATTACCTCTATTTTAAAGTCCCACATAGAGTTCAGGGTATTCTAATTGGACAAAGGTGGTTTGAAGACACAGCCTGTTTAACTTGTTCTCACACTATAGCCTTACTGTGTACTGCCGTGCTTACAGTGTGCCAGCACTAAACAACCTTTTAATATGTGCTTCCTATCCTGTGCTTCCTAAAGAACCCAAGTCCAATAGTGATTACAAGATTCTAGCTGTTCACTGAGTGGTTAACATCTGTTGATCTTTTGCTAACAGACAAACTTGGATGTATATGTTATGACTGCCCCACCTGTGCAGCCAACAAACACAGTCACTATTGCTGATGCTAAGAAGTGCTTGCTGACAGGAGCCAGATATGGGTGTCTCCTGAGAGGCTCTGCCAGAGTCCTACTGACACAGATGAGAATGGTTGCAGATAGCCATTGGACTGAACAAGAGGACCCCAATGGAGGAGTTAGAGGAAAGACTGAAGGAATTGAAGGGGTTTGCAACACCATAGCAAAAACAACAACATCAACCAACCAGACCCAACCAGAGCTCCCAGGTACCAACAAATGAATACACACGGAGGGACCCATGGTTCCAACCATATATGTAGCAGAGGATGGCAGTGTCCAGCATCAATAGGAGGAAAAGCCCTTGGTTGTGTGAAGGCTTGTTTCCCCAGTGAAGGGTAATGCCAGGGTTGGAGTGGGTGGGTGAGAGAGAGGAGGAGGTATGGGAGAGGGGAAAGAGGATGACATTTGAAATGTAAATACATAAAATATTCAAGAATAATAAAAGTTAAAAAAAAAAAGAATGTTCCTGTGGATGTAGAATGGAACTTGTTCTAGTCTTGAGACAGGAGGATGTAAGCCTGGCAAAGGTCCCTAGGGTCTTTCATTCCTCCTTTTTACCTGTCCAAGCTCCAATCTTGACTCTACACTCAGCGGTCTCTGGTAACTAACTCATTCTTCAGGTCCTGTCCTCAGGGTCTCAAATTGTTGGTGCAGGACCATCAGCTGTCTTGTACCTATTCTCTCTTTTATGAAGGCTATAAGCTTGTTCAATATGCAGGGTCCAAAGGTCAACAATAGCAGGAAAACCATTATGGGTCGTACCAAGATGGGTATGAGGGTGATTAGCCAAGGGAAGGAGTTAAGCCAAGATTTAAATCACTTCTTACTCTGTTCTCTTTCTCCCTTCTCTTTGGCTACCCCTTCTCTCATCTTGGCCATCATCATACCCCAATTTGTACAACCTGAGTCCCCAAATTTTTCCCTTTAGCCATTTGTTGCTTCTTTGCCTTTCCGAGAGAATCTGATTATTTATTGGTATCCTAATACCCCATTCCCCCTGGTAGGAACCTCCAGTCATGTAATTTCTTTTTACCATGATCAAGTCCCAAGAGGAAGATGGGTTCCAGTAAGTGTCTCCTGTAGTCTCGCATCCTCAGGCAGTGCAATAAAACTGGTCATTGGTGAACGTCTGCCAGCTTTCTTTCATCTTCAGGGCAAATGTAAATGGGGGTCTCCCGAATGTGATACCTCTATGCAGAGAATGTGCATCCTATCATCTCTTCTACCCCAGCCAGGAGCCCTCTTTCTCCCATATGGGCAGATTGCTTCCACTAGCGCTCCTGTTATAGGTGGGGATGTTCCAGGAGTCAAGTCCTGCTGCCAGCTGGCACAGGTCAAAAGTGAGATCAGGCTATTAGGTGTTGAGAGATTTGAAGGGCATCAGGGAGTTGACCTCATTACCAATTCCAGTGGAAACCTCAGTCCAGGTTTGATGGATGGGCACATAGGGGCTTCATAGGATGGGGGAAGGAATCAAAATCCAGAGGTACGACCAGGTAGACATGACCTCGAGCTTGAGAGGATGGTCCCTCTCCTGTACCGACCAGAATGGGTCCCCAGAGAGTAGGGCATCTACAGGTTTCACATGGGACCTGGGCTGCAATACCATCCACCTTGAGGGCTGTGGGAGTGATTAATAGCATCAGGAAGGGTCCCTTTCACTGGGGTTCCAGCAAATGTGCCAGATGCCTCTGGATACAGATCCACTCACCAGTCTGGAAATGATGAGTGGTCTCTGGCCTTCCTGAAGCATATAAGGCAAACAGTTTAGGCCAAATCTTGTGTTGTATTGACTGAAGGGCTTGGGGAGGTTCCCATCAGTGAGTTGGGATACCTCCAAGAGGGTCCAGTGGATGCCAAGGGAGTTGGGATACCAAACAGGATCTTGAAAGAGGTCAGGTTTAAATGCCAGGGGGTGTTCCAGGATCAGAACAAGGCCAGGGGAAGGAGCGCCACCCAGTCAGTGCCAGTCTCCAGTGACAATTTAGTTAAGATCTCTTTTAGGGTTCTGTTCATTCTCTCAACCTGCCCTGAGCTCCAGGGATGGTATGTACAATGGAGCTTCCAATTAGTCCCCAGTAGCTCTGTCAATCCCTGACTTACCTTAGAAACAAAAGTAGGACTGTTATCCAATCCGATTACCTTGGGCACTGTGAACCTTGGGGAAATTTCTTCTAGTATCTTCCTTACTACCATTGTAGCTGTTTCCTGCTTGGTGGAGAAAACCTCAACCTACCAGAGAAAGTATCTACGAACACTAGGAGGTATTTGTAACCATATTTTCCTGATTTAACTTCTGTGAAATCAACCTCCCAATATACCCCAGGTCATACTCCCCTAGACCTCTTGCCCTGTTTGTTCTTGGCTGCATAACCATCTAGTTGCTGGCATACTTTACGCTGTTCTATGTTTCTCTGGCTAAAATCTAAGGTCCAGTACATATGCCTTGACTGCTTGGATGAGCTTCCTATCCCCTAAATGAGTCCATTTGTGCACTTGACCAAGTGAGTCTTTTGTTTTTTTCTCTGGGGAGTATAGTTTTCCCCTCTTGAGTGAGCCATTGTCCTTCCTGCTCTAATTAATAGTTGGTGGGGTGGCTAGCAACTTGGACTTTTTCTTCTGCTGTATATTTTAAGTGAGGCCATCCCTTAATCCAATCTCATTTTCTAGTGGGTGTTTCTTGCAGGTCCATAACAGGGATAGGCTCGGCATAGCCACTTCTTGAGCCACTTGATCTCCCTGGTTATTTTTCTGGGCCACTGAGTCTCTTCCCTTCTGATGTCCTGGGAAATGAATAATATTCACAGCTGCTGGTTTCATCAGGGTATCCAAGAGATCCAAGATTTTTTTTATTTCTTTTCCCTCTGATATGAGCAGCCCTCTCTCTTGGTATATAGCCCCATGGTTGTGGCAAAGGCATACATGCTATCTGTGTAGATGTTAATTTTCTTGCTGTCCCCAAGTTCCAAGGCTTTGGTGAGTGCAATTAGCTCTGCTTTCTGTGCTGTGCCAAGAAGTAGAGCTTCAGCCCAGATGATGTGGTGTGGTCCACCATGGCAGCACTTGCTTGTCTCTCACTTTCATGGAGAAAACTGCTCCCATCTGTAAACCAGGTAAGTTTTCTCCATCTATGGGCATCTACCAGTATTTCTTGACACTCAGTGCTGTGCTGGTTCTAGGTCAGGATTGGCAGCAAGGTGTCCAGATTGAGCCCAACTGGTGGAGAATCTAGTCCACATCAGCTGACCAGTGGTCCCATCCTCTGGGTCTTTCCATTCAAAGGCAAAGTATTTGTGACTTTGGGGTGCCAAGGGCAGACAGAAGAAAGCAGCTTTCAAGTCTAAGGCTGTGTACCAAATTCTGGAAGGAGGCAAAGAGCTCAACAGAGTATAGGGGTTAGGCACAGTAGAGTGGATGTCAGATGCTCCATGGTTTACCTATGTGGGTGATAATTCGTGTCTGGCTTATTAACTGGCAGAAGCAATGTGTTCCAGGCCAAATGACACTTATGCAACACCCCAAGCTGGAGGAAGCTGGAGATGTGTGGTTTAATTCCTTCTAATAGCTTCTGAGACATAGGGTATTGTCTGAGAAACATGCACCTTGAATTCTACTACCACAGGGGATGGGAATGACATTGTGCTTTGCTCATCTGCACTGCCTCAATCCAGGCTGACAGGAATGTTTCCAACCACCAAGTCAAGTCCTGGTTCTGACTAAAGGTGCTTTCAAATAATTTATACTCATCATCTAGTCTGGTAGTCAGAACATGTATGGGCTCTCCTTATGGCCCAATTAGTTGTGGCCCATCGGGCAGGAAGTGTATCTGGGCCCTCATCTTGGAGAGTAAGACTAGCCTCAAAAGAGGGTAAGGACAGTATGGGATGATTATAAATGAAAGGGATACATGGCCCATCCCTAGGTCCACTGTTCTTTGGGTAGTCCATGAATACATTTTGGTGCTAGTGGCTCCTTGGACCCATGATTTTTTCGTGGAAAAGGGACCATCGGCTTGTAGAAGGACTGAGTATTAAGCCCTTGTGTCCACCAAAAATTGAGTGGGCTTCCTCTCTACTCTCAGAATTACCCTGGATTTGGGGAGGGGGTCCGAACCCTGTCCTCCCTAGTCACCATCTTCCCCCAGGGCCAACAACTTTGTCTTTTGGGGGCACTTTCCCCAAGGCTTGGGATTTCTTACCCCGACATCTGTTTATTAGGTCACTCTTAGGGCCCAGTGGCTCCTCTCTCCTTGCAATATGTGCAGTGGTCCTTTTCAAGAGGATTCCTGTCTCTCTTTGGTTGGAGTATCTCTTCTCTGCTTTCTCTGACTACTGTAGCCAAGGTTCTCTGTAAATTTTTTCCTGTCTCTCTGCTTTTAAATCTCCCTTTCATGTTCTTCCTTTCTCTTTCTCTGTTCCTCCTACTCTGTCTCTCTGTTATGGTAGACTTTTTCAGCAACCTGCAATAAATCCCTCAATAATTTACCTTGTAGTCCCTCTAGCCTCTGAAACTTTTTCCTGATATCTCTACTAGCTTAGTCTATAAAAGCCATAGTCACAGTAGCTTTGTGTTCCTCACTACTGGGGTCAAAGGGTATATGTATATTGGTGGGATGTCATGAGCCACTCTAGAAAGGCTGAGAGTGACTGGTCTTGTCCCTGATTAACTTCATGTGCCTTGGTCAAATTGGTGGGCTGCCAGGCCGCTGCCTTGAGACCTGCCAACAGAGCCCTGGAAGTAGACCTTAATGTGTTCCTTACCTTTGGCTAAATTTAAGCCCCAATCAGTTTGGGTTAAAGGGAATCACGCATCAGTGATTGCTAGGTTTGTCAAGGGAGCCCCCATGACTGAGGGTTCATTCTTTCGGGCCTCCCCGGGTATCCTTTCTCACTCTTCAGTCATGAAGAGGACTCTCATGAGTTGTTGGATATCATCCTAGGCGGGCTGATGAGTAATAAAACAGTCTCAAAGAGACTAATCAGCCCATTGGGGTTATCTGAAAAGAGGTTTGGTGGTTAGGCCTTACAGTTGCACAAGTCAGCCAAAGAGAAGGGCCAATATTGCATGGCCTGATTGCCATCCTCATTTATAGACCCATAGTCTCTGAATGGGAGAGCCACTGTTGTACTGGGTGAAGTAGCACTTTGGCTACAGGTCCCCATGGCTGGTCCTGGTTCCAAGGGTCCTTCCCCAACCTCCTCCCTTGCTGGGGCCGAAGGGAGAGGGGATAAAGGGACACTGGACAAGGACTCAATGGAGATTCTTGAGGAGTAGCCATGGGAACTGGGGCCATGGTAGGAGGGTAAGGGGGTAGAGGATCCATTAGTAGCAGATTTGTTGTAGAAGGATCCTGGAGGATGTTCTTCTTTACAGACTCGTTGGTCTCTACTGGATTCTTCTCCTTTATGACCAGGACTGGCAAGATTCTCAGAGACAAAAAGTCTTTTATCCAAGAGGAGGGAGTCCTCCACTAGATCCTTCCAGGTAACTATATAAAGCACTTGGTCTGGGTGTTGGAGGAATCCTGGCCTAAATACTCTTTACTGCTTTCATCACCTGCAAATCGAAGGTCCTTATTGGTGAACACCATACACTGAAGGTTGGCAATTCGGAGGAGCAAAGGATAACTAACCTGTCCTTCTTTACTACTACTGACAAGTTTTCTCCTCTTTCCTTAACTGCCATCCAATGGTTAGCTAGGATGTTTAAGAGGATAGATTCAGTCTATCCCATGTTCAAAAAATAACTTCAGTCCAAGAACACAGAGAAAGACCTTCAACTCACGGTTTGCCCTGCCATAGGTGGAGAAACTAGGTAATCAGGTGACTCAACTGGCTTCTGCCAGTATGGAGTCTAGTAGGTTCCAAAAAGAGTGGAATCCTCCCAACTCCCTCCAGGGGACCTGAAGCATCCTCCAAACTCCCCATGGTTGCAGTGTTAAGGCACACCTGCCCACTGCAATTGACAGCACCAGACCAGAGGCTTTCCAGTCGACAGTGTACTTGGGTACCTATTGCTGAGATCAGTCTTTTTCCCTCTGATCAGTCTAGTTGGTGGTTGCTCCAGGGTCTCCTCTATCATGGATGAGTCCCCTTGATCAGTGGTAGTTAATTCGAGATGCCCCTGAGGGAGACACCAAGACACAGATTAATGCAAAAGTAAGAGGTTTATTTTCCAGCATACTGGGGTCAACCCCCAATTAGTCCCTTGAGGCAAGTGATGAGAAAGTGACCCGGAATGGTAATTACAAGCAGTTTTTATACTTTTTAGGGGCACATGTTACCTTAGCAAGGTTATAGTTCAAATTTATTGGCTAAGCATATTAACCTTTAAATCTATGTGCTAGCAAGCATCAGTACATTCTGAGAGTTTTCTACTTAAGAACGTTCCTGTGGGTGGAGAATGGAACTTGGCCTGGCCTTGACCTGAGGTGGGTGTGTAAGACTGGCAAAATCCTCTAGGGTCCTTCAGTCAACACTGTTTATCTTTCCTCTATCACACTTTACCTTACCTTTTAAAGACATTTTCTTCCTTCTGAACTTGGAGCTTTTTATCTGGAACAACTGGCCAAAACACATTAGATCTTCCTATCTCCATTTTCCCATAATTGAAGTTGTATGCATATGCTATTTGTGTGTTAGAGATATAAACTCAGATCTTCTTGCTTGTGCACTAGGATTCTACCCACTGAGCCATATTTCCATCCATAAACTTTCCACACTTCTTACCTAAACTCAGTAGTTCATAACTTGGGAGAATCGTGAAATCAATCATGCCCTTCAGGTCAAGCAGTAACTCTACAGTCAGGGTCTACACACTGAACTATTTCATACATAAAACATCTGTAGCTGTGGAGAAGAACTAACAGTCTATCTAAAGGCAAATTCATTTTCACAATAAAATTCTACTTGCATGGGAAGAGCTGCAGACCTGAAGCTAGGTTTTTACCTCTCACCCCAAATAAAACCTACCTTAAGACCCAAAGGACCTCAAGATAGCACAAGATACCATAAAACTGCTGGAGGAAAAAGTGTGGATACTTGAACTTAAAGACACTCATAAGAACTTTCTGAATAGGACGTTAGTAGTACAGATTTGAGAAATGGAATATTTTGAGACTTAAAAAATCTTTATAATAAAAGAAACTGTTGATTGTGTGTGAAGGCAACTAACAGCATGGAGGGAAAGTATTTGTCAGCTACACATCTGACAGAAAAATAATGTGTAAAACATACAAAGAGCTAAAAAGCAAACACCAAGGAAACAACCAACTCAATTGAAATGTGTAGGATGTATCTGAACAGAAATTTCTCACAGGAAGAAATAAAAACAATGCATATATGCTTTGAAAAGGTGTTTGAATCCTTATCTGTCAGGGACATACTGTTAAAACTACTGTAGGATTCCATCTCACACCAGTCAAAATGCCCATTGTCAAAACTAAACTGACAGCAAATGCTGACATGGATGTGGTGTCAGTAGCACTCTGGTGTACTGTTGGTTAGTATTAGTTTCCATCACCACTAGTTATATAGCTACTATGAAAATCAGTATAAATGTTTCTAAAAACCTAGAAATAGAACTACCATATGACCCAACTATACCACTCCTGGGCACATATCCAGGACTTTCTATCTTAGTATACAGATACTTGTTTACTCATTGTGGTATGTATATCTAGTGCAGTGGTTCTCAACATTGCTACATCATAACTGTAAGTCTGCTGCTGGTATGAGTCAGTGTCTTTTGGTTCTCCCAAAGGAGTCTTGACCACAGGTTGAGAAGCTTTGATCTAATGCATATTATCCAGGATGAAGAAAATTAAATCATAAAAAAATGCAAGCAAGATGATGGAACCTGAAAAATTATACTTGGTTAATGAGGTCTCCCAGGCACCAAAATATATAGGATATGATTTCTTACTCATGTTAACATGATAGCTTCATATCTCATGTCTGTGTATTTAGCGTGGAGTACATGTAAAAAGCAGGAAATTAGTAATGGGCCAGTGGGTTACAGCATCCATTTAGGGTTGCAAGATAGTAGATTATAGGTGAGATGCAAATAAACAGAGAATACTGGGGAGTATAAAGTTCAAGCAAGTACTTGGTGACAGTGATGGGGAAATGAGGAGCAGGTTAACAGCTAATTAAAGTAACTATACATTAAGAAACTACATGGAAACCTATGATATTACAACCCAAGTAAAGAATATAATAAAGGCGCAAGATAAAATACATGTTATATGATCAAAGGGGTTGAAAAGAGGTACTGATATGGATGAACAAAGCTACTGTCAGAAGACAAGGTTATTAAACAAAAGTCTTCATTTCAGGCATAAGCCATCGAATCATTAGTCAGGGAGAAGCAAGAGGCACTCAAACAACATAAGGCATTGCTTGGAGGCCCACCAGAACTAGAGTGTGAGTCCTTGTTGCTAAAGACTGCACTCATTTTGAATGTAGCACAAAAAGAAATCATCCTCTACTGATCAGGAAACTCTCCCTCCTGGCATCTTTCATAGTTGCGAGAAGAGGCAAGATTGCTGCTGATTCAGAAAAGAGATCTGTGGTTTTATCTAGAAGTGGTCCCTGCATGGTGTTACCTCTCTAGTTGGTGGCATTAACCTGGGTGAGTGGAGCCTAAAAATGAGAAAGATTAAATTCTCATGCAATCGCTATCTTTATTCAGGAAATCAGACATTTATATATATTCCGAGGGCATTCTGTTAGGCAAAGTCACATGAGCAAAATCAAGCTGTATGAGTTCAAGCTGTGTAAAGTCACAAGAGCAAGGTCATGGAGATTAGGCTGCATACACGTCAGAAGGACAACTCATGCTTAGAAATGTCATTCTGAATAATAATGGGTAGGATGATGGGTAATCTAAAGTAAAGCCACTCCTAATTACTACACCTGGGAGGGAAAGAAAGCACATTCCAAGAACAAATTCATGCTTTAGAGGAACAGAGGTAAATACAACTCTTGTCTTGTTTACTTGGAGTTTTCTCACAAGGTCTCAGAAATCACACATAGCTGCCTTTATGTGCATATTCTGACACATGGTGCAATAAGGAACATCCATGCAAGATGTGGCCACGAATGCAATAGTGACCAGACTCTTTAAGAGAATATGTTGCTTTCATGGTTGGATTTGAGGCTTGCTCCCAAAAATGGGATTCATGCCTAGTGCTGTAAACATGGTAACAACCCATGTTTACAAGGCTAGGGAAGGAGGACCTATTTATATTGTTTTGCTAAATGGTCATGTTGTCACATTGTCTTCTAAATATTTATATTTATAGTCATAAATTTGCACCAGTCTCTACTTTGGATAAAGAATGTTATGTTTTGCAGTTAGTAATGCTTAATACAGAAACTCATGACTGTTTAAAAATGCTGAGAATAAGCTTAATGAGAGTAATTAGCATCTGATGAAACATCCATGTCTCTTTCTTTCCACTCCAAGGGTCAAGGAATATCACAGAAGAGCAAAAAGAAGGCAGGATCTTGAGAATAGGAAGGGGTGCAGTAAAATACTGTCCTTCGGACATAACACATCTGATGCTTATATGAACCCATAGCCTGGAAGCAGAAGGGACTCATGATGCTCCACCTCTAACTGGAGACCTAATGGCCATTGATGGCTGATGAAGCAGAGGAGTCACTTGTACATGACCTAGTGGGTGACCTTCATTTCCATGTGCATATCAGCAGTGCTAATTGAACTTAGTAGGTTATAAAAGAAAAGCCATGAAGCTGAGAGAGTGATGGCAAATATGTTGGAAAGGTGACAGAGAAGTCTGTGACTAGAGAATGGTGTCTTAGGGATTTACTGCTGTGAACAGACATACTGATCAGGCGAGTCTTATAAATGACAACATATATTTGGGGCTGGCTAACAGGTTCAGAGGTTCAGTCCATTATCATCAAGGTGGGAGAACAGCAGCATCCAGGCAGACATGGTGCAGGCAGAGCTGAGAGTTCTACATCTTCACCTGAAGGCTGCTAGCAGAATATTGACTTCCAGGCGGCTAGGATCAAGGTCTTAAAACCCATAACCACAGTGACACACCTGCTTCAACAAGGCCACACCTACTCTAACAGGGCCACACCTACCCCCAACAGGGTCACACCTTCTAATAGTGACACTCCTTGGGCTAAGCATATATAAACTATCACAGATAGATATGACTAAGATATATTTATGTATGAAATTTTCAAGAACTTAAAAAGTTATATAATTCAGTAGTGGCAATAATAAAAACGGTGATTTTTAAATATTTTAAATATTTCTGAAATAAGTAAAATGTAATTAAATGAGATAAAATAAATAATAAGTACTTTATAAGTAAACAAATGTTACAAAGTGACTAAAACAACTTCACAGCCTTAGTTAGGTGTGGCTGAGGAAGAGTTGAATTATATGCGAACTAGGGTGCAGTTTGGTGGTAAGAGAGCTTGCCTGAAGCACAGGGTCCAGAGAGAGAGAGAGGTGGGGGGAGAATGAGAGAAAGAGAGAGAGGAGAGAGAGGGAGAGACACAGAGAGAGAGAGAGAGAGAGAGAGAGAGAGAGAGAGACCCTCTGAGCACTTTAAAATCTGACTCTAAGCTTTACTAAGGTCATTTTCATACAGTTCTTTCAAACTGGTCTTGAAAGAGCCTGTTAGACACTTCAAGGCTGAGGAATTGCCCCTCCCAGACTCCAACTGATATCCCATGTATCTAGCAGCAGACTTTGTTTCCATCTCCCAAAAACACATGGCTTCTCCTTCACTTCCAGCCATTATGTCAGGTTTTTAAACTGTGCTTCACCACATTAACTTCCATGGACCTTTAATGAGGAAGCAAAGTATGCTCACTGTCCTGCCCTAAGTCTTGTCATTCTCCCTTGTCTCTGTCCTCTTCCCTTCCTGGCCAGAGACTCACATCCTGACTTGTTCCTGAAAGTTAGCCTCCTTATCCAGTCTCATAGGACAGTCTGTTAGTATTTTTCACTCCTTTTTGCTCTACGTTGAAAATTGTAGTTATTCACAATAAGATGTTAAAATGTTTACTTTAATAACAATAATATGCACAGTTATTCTGTAATTCTACTTAGTAATAATGGCATTTTCTTCAAATTCTGAGAGTAAAAATGGAACAGTGAATTCAGAGATGTATCTCAGTTGGTAGCATGCTTTCTTAGAATGTAGGAGTCCTTGGGTTTGGTCCCCAGCACTGCATAAACTGGGTGTGGTTGCGCATGCCTATAAATACAGCACTGGGTGAAAAAGGTAGGATCAGATGTGCAAAGTCATCCTATACTACACAAGGCGTTTGAAACAAGGACGCCGGAGACCCTTTCTGAAGGAGAGATGAGGGAAAGGGAAAGAGAATGAGAAAGAGGAAGGTGAGAGAAGAAAAGGGAAAAGGAATACAACTTTGATTAAAAGGGAATACTAAATCAAAGGCAAAAGCTAACAGGCAAATAACTCAGTCCATACTGATTATCTTTCTGTAGACAAAGGAGCTCATTTTGATTCAGCCTGTAAACTCCGCATATAGTCTATTTGCTTGCAAAGTGGATTTGACATATGCCTCACCCCATTGAACATGTGCAAAGACTTTTCAACTCTTAAGCATGGTCTAAGCTACAGAAAAAGTTATCTTTGTCTAATTTTAGCTTTACTGTCACCAAATTAAGGAAAATGGACAACCAGTCTCCTTACTGCCCTGATCTTACATATAAGGCAAATAAACTTGGTTCTACTCCAAAGGTATCATAAAGGTGATGACAAGTTACTAATACTATTTTGAAGACAGAGTTGCATGCAGCCCAGATTGTCCCCACTTTGATATGTAGAAAAAAGTGACCTTAAGCTTTTTATTCTTCTACCTCCACTTTTTAGATGGTAGGATTACAAGTGTGGATCATCTTATCCATTTTCTGAGGCAGCACAGATGGAAGCCAGGGTTTCATGAATGCTAAGTAGCTACTCTCCAAGCTGAGCCATTTCCTTAGCCCTTGATAGCAATGAGTACAGAAGCACTGCTCTGATTAAAATTTTGACAATCAAACCAGTTGTCTACTACTTCACAACTAACCCAACAGAAAAATCAACATTTAATAAGGAAGCTAGGAAGGTATAAGGGAAAATCCTGTGTGGACATCAACTGTGAAATAATAATGATGTCACAGAAAAGCCATGGAAAACCCTTAAGTAACACCAAAGGCTGCTGGAAAAAACAGATATGGAACAGTAAGAAACATCTACACCAGCATAGTTGTGAGGGGGGAGAGGCAAAAGTGGCATTGTAGCCCCTTGAGAAGCTCAAAGGGCAAGGCCACCCCATACCTAAGGGACACAAACATGATCCAGGTAAACGCAGGAGTCACAATGTCAGATCTCTCTCTCTCTCTCTCTCTCTCTCTCTCTCTCTCTCTCTCTCTCTCTCTCTCTCTCTCTCTCTCCTGCTCTCTCGCTCTCTCTTTTCTCCAGCCAGTGTCTCTTATTAGCTCCACTAAGAAGATGCTGCCAGCTGAGAACCAGAGAATAATCAAACGAGCTCAGTCAGTCAACAGGGTCTTGAGGGAGAGAGTGTGGATTGAAAAAAAAGAAAAAAAAACGGTCAGAAGCCTCTGCAAGGATTGCAGCTACTCGAATTCGCTGCACCCAAATCCCATGGGGAAGAGAGCTGAACACCCAGGAGTGCAGACATTCTGAGACCATAGGACAGACTGCTACTTCTGCACACCTCTGCCTACATCCCTGGTCCAAGGGGAAACTGCACAGTGCCTCTGGACACAGGGATATAGGAACAGACAGCCGCAGGTACCCACAGTTCTGGTCTGTGCCCAGTACTGAATTGAACCCGCCAAACAGCTCCCTGCACACAAATCCCATGGGGGAGAGAGCTGGACCCTCAGAAGTGTGGATATGCCTGAGAAGTCAGAGGAGACAACACTCTGCCCACAGTAGAGACGCAAGAGGGAATCGCACATTGCCAGCTGTGCCCGATGGGTGCAAAGACCTAGGAACAATCAGGGGCAGGACCCTTTGATTCCTGCCCACACCTAGAGCTGAAAAACAATCTCTAGGAGTGCCAAAACATCTGAAATCACAGCACCTGTTCTTAGAAAAGGCTGAAAGAAAACAGGAAAGCAGTTCTGCAGGACTGACACAGAGGCCTACAGCAGGGTCAAGTCACTCTCAGAAACAGCAGGACAAGCAAGTGCCAGAGACAGCCCTATGGCTAGAGGCAAGCGCGGAACCGAAGCAACAGACACCAAACAAAACTTCTTGCCATCATCAGAGCCCAGTTCTCCCACCAAAGAAAATACTAGATATGCAAACAAAACAGAAAAGCAAGATTTAGATTTAAAATTACATTTTTTGATAATGATGGAGGACTTTAAGAAGGACATAAAGAACTCCCTTGAAGAAGCAGGAAAACACGTGTAAACAAATGGAAGCCCTTAGAGAGGAAACACGAAAATCCCTGAAAGAAGTGCAGGAAAGCACAACCAAACAGGTGAACGAATTAATGGAAATAGAAACAATAAAGAAAGGACAAAGGGAGAAAACCATGGATATAGTAAACCTAAGGAAGAGACAAGGAGCTGTAAATACAAGCATCACCAACAGGATACAAGAGATAGAAGAGAGAATCTCAGGGGCAGAAGATACCACAGAAAACATCGACACAACTGTCAAAGATAATGCAAAGCACAAAAAGCTCCTAGCCCAAACCATACAGGAAATCCAGGACACAATGAGAAGGTCAAACCTAAGGATAATAGGTATAGAAGAAAGTGAATACTCCCAACTTAAAGGGCCAGTAAATATGTTCAACAAAATTATAGAAGAAAACTTCCCTAACCCAAAGAAAGAGATGCTCATAAACATACAAGAAGCCTACAGAATTCCAAATAGATTCGACCAGAAGAGACATTCCTCCTATCACATAATAGTTAAAATACCAAATGCAAAAAACAAAGAAAGAATATTAAAAACAGTAAGGGAAAAAGGTCAAGTGACATATAAATGCAGACCTATAAGAATTACTCTAGACTTCTCACCAGGGACTGTGAAACCCAGAAGATCCTGGACATATGTCATACAGACCCTAAGAGAACAAAGCGAACCCAAGTTGCTGTATCCAGCAAAACTGTCAATTAACACAGATGGAGAAACCAAGATATTCCATGACAAAACCAAATTTACACAATATCTTTCTATAAATCTAGCCCTACAAAGGATAATAGATGGAAAACTCCAACACAAGGAGAGAAACTACTTTAAACAGAAAGCAAGAATATAATTTCCTTGCAATAAAACCAAAAGAGAGACAAACAAATATAATTCCACCTCTAACAATGAAAAAACAGGAAGCCACAATCACTATTCCTTAGTATTTCTCAACATCAATGGACTCAATTCCCCAATAAAAAGACATAGACTAACAGACTGTATTTGTAAAGAGGACCCAGCATTTTGCTACATGCAGGAAACACACCTCAGAGACAAAGACAGACACTACCTCAGAGTAAAATACTGGAAGACAACTTTCCAAGCAATGGCCTGACGAAACAAGCTGGAGTTACCATTCTAATATCAAATAAAATTGACTTTCAACCAAAAGTCATTAAAAAAGATAAGGAAGGACACTTCATATTCATCAAAGGAAAAATCCACCAAGATGAACTCTCAATCCTAAATATTAATGCTCCAAATATAAGGGCACCTATATTCATAAAAGAAAACTTACTAAAGCTCAAAGCACACATTGCACCTCACACCATTATAGTAGGAGATTTCAACACCGCACTTTCATCAATGGACAGATCATGGAAACAGAAATTAAACACAGACATAGAGAAACTTACAGAAGTTATGAACCAAATGGATATAACAGATATTTATAGAACATTTCATCCTAAATCAAAAGCATATACCTTCTTCTCAGCACCTCCTGGAACCTTCTCTAAAATTGACCATATAATTGGTCACAAAACAGGCCTCAACAGATACAGGAAGATAGAAATAATCCCATGCATCCTATCAGACTGGTCTTCAGTAACAACATATACATGGAAAGCCCACATATACATGGAATTTGAACAATGTTCTATTCAATGACAACTTGGTCAAAGAAGAAATAAAGAAGGAAATTAAAGGCTTCTTAGAATTTAATGAAAATGAAGATACAACATTCCCAAACGCATAGCTCTGAGTGCCTGCCAAAAGAAACAGGAGAGAGCATATGTCAGCAGTTTGACAGCACACCTAAAATATCTAGAACAAAACGAAATAAATAAAACCAAGAGGAGTAGAAGGCAGGAAATAATCTAACTCAGGGCTAAAATCAACCAAGTAGAAACAAAAAGAATTATACAAAGAATCAACAAAAGCAGGAGCTGGTTCTTTGAGAAAATCAACAAGATAGATAAACACCTAGCCAGACTAACCAGAAGTCACAGAAAGTTTATCCAAATTTACAAAATCAGAAATGAAAAGGGAGACATAACAACAGAATCTGAAGAAATTAAAAAAAATCATCAGATGCTACTACAAAAGCCTATACTCAACAAGACTGGAAAATCTGGAGGAAATGGACAATTTTCTAGACAGATGCCAGGTACCAAAGTTAAATAAGGAACAAATAAACCATCTAAATAACCCCATAACTCCTAAAGAAATAGAAGCAGTTATTAAAAGTCTCCTAACCAAAAAGAGCCCACAACCAGATAGGTTTAGCGCAGAATTCTTCAGGTCTTCATAGAAGACCTCATACCAAAACTGTCCAAACTATTCCACAAAATAGAAACAGACAGAGCACTACCAAATTCCTTCTACGAAGCCACCATTACTCTTATACCGAAACTACACAAAGACCCAACAGAGAAAGAGAACTTCAGATCAATTTCCTTTATGAATATTGATGCAAAAGATTCAATAAAATTCTAGCAAACCAAATCCAAGAACACATCAAAACATTCATCAATCATGATAAAGTAGGCTTCATCCCAGGGACACAGGGATGGTTTAATATACAAAAATCCATCAATGTAATCCACTATGTAAACAAACTCAAAGATAAGAATCATATGATCATCTCATGAGATACTGAGAAAGCATTTGACAAAATTCAACACCCCTTCATGATAAAAGTCCTGGAAAGACCAGGAATTCAAGGCCCATATCTAAACATAGTAAAAGCAATATACAGCAAACCAGTAGCTAACATCAAACTAAATGGAGAGAAACTTGAACCAATCCCACTAAAATCAGGGACTAGACAAGGCTGCCCACTCTCTCCCTACTTATTCAATATAGTACTCAAAGTCCTAGCCAGAACAATCAGACAGAGAAAGAAGGTCAACGGGATACAAACTGGAAGGGAAGAAATCAAAATATCACTATTTGCAGATATAATAGTGTACTTAAGTGACCCAGAAGTTCCACCAGAGAACTTCTTAACCTGATAAACAACTTCAGCAAAGTGACAGGGTTTAAAATTAACTCAAACAAATAAGTAGCCTTCCTCTACTTAATGGATAAGCAGGCTGAGAAAGAAATTAGGGAAATGACACCCTTCACAATAGTCCCAAATAATATAAAATATCTTGGTGTGACTTTAACCAAGCAAGAGAAACATCTGTATGACAAGAACTTCAAGTCTCTGAAGAAAGAAATTGAGGAAGATCTCAGAAGATGGAAAAATCTTCCATGCTCATGGATTGGCAGGATTAGTATAGTAAAGATGACCATTTTTCCAAAAGTAATCTACAGATTCAATGTAATCCCCATCAAAATTCCTACTCAATTCTTTATAGAGATAGAAAGAGCAATTAGCAAATTCATTTGAAATAACAAGAAACCCAGGATAGCAAAAACTATACTCAACAATAAAAGAACTTCTGGGGAATCACCATCCCTGACTTCAAGCAGTATTACAGAGCAATAGTGATAAAAACTGCATGGTATTGGTACAGAGACAGACATATAGACCAGTAGAATAGAATTGAAGAACCAGAAATGAACCCACACACCTATGGTCACTTGATCTTTGACAAAGGAGCTAAAACCATCAATGGAAGAAAGATAGCATTTTCAACAAATGGTGCTGGTTCAACTGGAGGTCAGCATGTAGAAGAATGCAAATTGGTCTATTCTTATCACCATGTACAACCTCAAGTCCAAGTGGATCAAGGACCTCCACATCAAACCAGACACATTCAAACTATTAGAAGAAAAAGTGGGGAAGAGTCTCGAACACATGGGCGCTGGCAAAAATTTCCTGAACAAAACACCAATGGTTCATGCTCTAAGATCAAGAATCGACAAATAGGACCTCATAAAATTGCAAGGCTTTTGTAAAGTAAAAGACACTGTCATTAAGACAAAACAGCAACTAACAGATTGGGAAAATATCTTTACCAATCCTATATCTGATAAAGGGCTAATATCCAAAATATACAAAGAACTCAAGAAGTTAGACTCCAGAGAGCCAAATAACCCTATTAAAAATGGGGTACAGAGCTAAAGAAAACATTCTCAGCTGAGGATTATTGAATGGCCAAAAAGCACCTAAAGAAATGTTCAACATCCTTAGTCATGGGGAAATGCAAATCAAAAAACCCTGATATTCCACCTCACACCAGTCAGAAGGACTAAGATCAAAAACTCAGGTGACAACAGATGCTGGCAAGGATGCGGAGAAAGAGGAACACTCCTCCATTGTTGGTGGGATTGCAAATTGGTACAACCACTCTGGAAATCAGTCTGGAGGTTCCTCAGAAAATTGGACATTCTACTACCTGAGGACCCAGCTATACCTCTCCTGGGCATATACCCAAAAGATGCACCAACATACAACAAAGACTCCATGCTCCACTGTGTTCATAGAAGCCTTATTTATAATAGCCAGAAGTTTGAAAGAACCCAGATCCCCTTCAACAGAGGAATGAATTAAAAAATGTGGTACATCTACACAATGGAGTACTACTCAGCTATCAAAAACAATGACTTCATAAAATTCATAGGCAAATGGAATGAACTAAAAAATATCATTCTGAGTGAGGTTCCTCGATCACAGAAAAACTCACTTGGTATCCACTCATCGATAAATGGATATTAACCAAAAAGCTCGAGTTACACAAGATGCAATCCACAGACCACAGGAAGCTCAAGAAGGAAGATGACCTAAATGCGGATGCATGCTGAAAAGGACCAGATATAGACCTCTCCTGAGACACACATCCAGAGCATGTCCAATACAGAGGTCAATGCTAGCAGCAAACCACTGAACTGAGAACAGGACACCCTTGAGGGGAATTAGAGGAAGCATTGAAAGAGTTGAAGGAGCTTGCAACCCCATATGAACAACAATGCCAACCAACCAGAGCTTCCAGGGACTAAATCACTACTAAAAGACTATATATGGACTGACCCAGAGCTCCAACTGCATATGTAGCAGAGAATGACCTTGTTGGGAACCAGTGGAAGAGGAAGCCCTTAGTCCTGCAAGGTTGTACCCCCAGTGCAGGGGAATATGTGGGGGGCAGTAAGGGGGATATTTGGGGGAATACCCATAGTGGGGAGGGAGAGAGTAGGGGATGGAGACTTATGGACAGGAAACCTGGAAGGGGAATACGTTTGAATGTAAGTAAAGAAATATATCTAATAAAATATTAAAGCAAAGGAAAAAACAATTAGACAACACCATAACAGGACTCCATGCAGTGCTGAAGTTTCATTTTTTTCCCAGTCTACTTTTAAACCATTCTAGGTACATGCAAAGAATAGGATCAGTTCTAGGTTAAGGAGCAAACAAAGCATAAACGAAATAGTCAAGAAACAAAAAGGCAACAAAAAAGTCCCATGGTCACTGTGTCTAGGGAGTTATTAGGATGACTAAGATACAAGGAATGCATCACAATCCTCAGCTGTATTTACCTTAAGCCTACTTCCTTGTTCTAGCCAAATGTCAGATTTTGCCAGATTCCTAGAAGACGACCACAAAAGCTTTCCACAAGAGAACAAAGTTTCTAGTTATCAGCTCCCATAACATAATAGAGAAGAGGCCAGTGGGCCTGGCAAGATGAGTCAAATTGTAGTGTTTGTCCTGTGAGCTTAAGGATGTGAGTTTCATTGTTCGAACTCATATAGAAATCCCAATGCGGCATGTGTTTATAATCCAAAAGCTGGAGAGGAGGAAACAGGTGGATTGCTAGGCTCACTAGTCAGCTAGCCTAGGCCATTTGGTGAGTTATAGGCCATTGAAAAACCTTGTATAAAAAAAACCAAGGTCTCCATGTGAAAGTGCATATACATAGTCACAACCACATCCAGACATAGATATATAATACACATTCACAAAAAAGGAGAGAGAGAGAGAGAGAGAGAGAGAGAGAGAGAGAGGGCAGAGACAAACAGAGACAGACAGACAGAGATAGACAGACAGAGATAGACAGAGACAGAAACTGGAATTGAGCAAGCTAGGCTTTTCTGTTGAGTCAAATTAATAGGAACCCTGATAAAGTGCTCAACTAACACTTCTGGACCATTCTAGAGGATTTTATCATTCTTGTAAAGTTTGGTTTATGAGAACCAGTCGCAATAAGAATAAAGGTGACCAAGAGACACTGAGACAGTCTGACTTGACACGAAGAGAATCTGCTGAATTTAGGAGCAAAAGCAGGGAAGTTCACATTGCTCCTGTAGCTGGGTAGGAAATAGCAGCTTTTGAAATTCTCGTTTGATTTCCTATCAAAATAGAGGGCTACCTAGCCATTGCTTCACAACTGTAACAGGAAAAAGGCTCTGTTATTGAATCCTGCAGACCTTATCCCAGAGAGATTTGGGTCTCATTGGTGCCTTCTCTAGAGTCAGATGGGATTACAGGAAGGAAACCAATGTAATGATTCCATTGAAGAGTGTTTCATAGTAAGACAATTTCAGAAGTGGGAGCAATGTTGAGAGTTCCTATGGCTCTCCTTTTTGAAGGTTATCACAGTGATCTAACTGGCACTCCCTTGTTCCTCTCCTTCCTCATTGTTATTATTGTTCCTGATATTGCAAGAAAGTGTTCCTCTTAGAATTAGCCTGACTCTGTCTTTGCTTTGCCTCAACCTTTCTTATGTCTCTAGAAACCAAACACATAATTTTTAGGACCCCATTGATCTCTTTCCCTCAGTCACCTCACTTCACTATTCTTGGATGTTGCTGACATAATAAGCCTCTGCTTGCTGATGGCTACTGTATTTCTACTAAGGATAATCCCTTCTTCACTGACCTTGAGAGTCAGGGCAGAAATCATGACTCTACTGACATCCTCACATCAGCCTAACATTTTAACTTATAGGGCAGCATGAAGATTCTCCATATAATTGTTGTACTTCGTGTGTGTGTGAGTGTGTATGTGTGTGTGTGTGTGTGTGTGGCACACACACACACACACACACACACACACACACACACACAGAGAGAGAGAGAGAGAGAGAGAGAGAGAGAGAGAGAAATATTATTCACTTGTAATGGCATAGCATTTATTAATATGTTTATTTTGTCTTTCAATAAAATATAATTTTTCCATGGGCAGGAATTATGACCTGCTTTTCTTTTCATTTTTAGACAGGGTCTCACTGGCCTAGAGTTCAACCGGATCAGGATACCTGGCTAGTGAGTCACGGGAATCAACCTATTTCCACCAGAACTGGGATTCCAGGCATGCGCCACCAAAAGGGATCTTTCTATGTGAGTTCCAGTAATCAAAGTCAGAATCTTATGCTTGCCAGGCTAATGGGCATCCTGCTGCTGATTTTCAATCAATATTCTGAAGTCCTTGAGTGGTGACTGGCTCAGAGAGCTTATCTTATGCATTGAATATTTATTGGATGGAGGCTGACGTTCAATAGAGTGAGATTGCCCAGCATTCATAAGCTGTGGGTTCAGACACCAGCACTACATACATCAGCTGTGGTGGAACGCACCTATGATCTCCAAAACCAAAGTCATTCCTTAGATGAAAAGGAGATTCACATTCACAGAGGACTTCATAGTAGTCATGGTAAGTACTTAGAGAGAGTCCTGGGAAAGAAGGTATCTCAAAATTTAGCATGTACTACTGTGTTAACTTTGGGCATTAACTCATAAATTGTGCTCATGATTTATAACTCCCTGGGAACTAATTTTTTTCTCATATTCAACAAAAGTGCTTAATGATACCAGACTTCTAATGAACTAAAATCACCATAGTATAAAATATGATGAAAATCCAACTACATTTTAAAATGAACATATAGTATCACATTCATGCATACAGATAAAAAGATAGATTCACTGAAAAGAAAGTAACTCATCTGGTAGAATAACAAAACCAGATTTAGTGTACAATAAAGGGATACGAGCTACAACAGTCGTATCTGTGAAAGTGTACCTATGGAATAAAGAAATGCAGTTTTTATGTGCAGAAGCCTCAACAGCTGGCTAGAGCCGTGTGATCTTTCCTACAGTCATGATAAGCCCACATGCTGCCTGTTAATAACAAAGCAAGATCCTGAGATTAATGGATAATTATGGTGCCTGGGATTTTGCCTTTGTGGCTGGTATAGTTTGCCTTATTTGAAATTTCTCAAATACTAAAAGGTTTTTCCGTTTACATTATTCCCCAATTATTTCCATCCATTTATATAATTTAGTGAAATACGTATTTATGAGATCATTTAGAGAAAATGTCATTTCCGAATATGCATATGGAGAGAGAGAGGGAGGGGATGAGGGGGAGAATGAAAGAGAAAGAGAAAAAGGGAGGGGGGGGAGGGAGAAGGAAAGGTTTTTTTTTTTCATAAAGTACAGGCTAGTCTGGAACATGTTATGCAGTCAGGATGACTTTGAAGTCCTGATCCTCCTGCCTCTACCTCCTAAGGATTGTAGGCAGGCACCAGTTTATGTGGATTTAGGATTGAACATGGGCTCTTTTAAATACTAGGCGAGCACTCTGGAAACTAAACAATATCCTAAGCGATATATAATTCAGAACATTGCTGAATGACATATATCGTTATCATTGTAGAAAAGGTATGGGTGAGAGAAATTCTCGAGAAATAGAAGAAGTAAAATGCATACACCGAGGAATTTTTCTTATTACAGCATTATATTATTGGTTAATACCTTCTGAATTCCTCATCTAAGTCTTTGCCTCTATTTAGTGAAAAGTAAGATTGTTCGTACATACTATTAACACTATATCATATTTTATGCGAAAAATAACATGCCAACAATCATATTTTCCCCTGAATGATTTTTCTACAATCACAGCTACTGTACAGAGCATGCATCTGATATCACAAATATCTTATTTAGTAGGAAATAGGGGAACGCACCTGCCACCCTGATACAGAGGAGCTGGGGGATCTCACATGTGAGGCCAGCCTAGGGTGCACAGTGAGACTCTGTTTCAAAAATAAATAAATATAAATTTACTTAATTTCATAACACACATGTTACTTAACCAATAAAAAAACTTTGTATCTTATACTTAATTAAGCTTATCTAAAGTTTTGTTGTGTTGTCTTTTTTAATTTAATATTTTATTAGTTCTTTGTGAATTTCAAGTCATGCACCCTAATCCTACTCATCTCCCCAATTCTCTATATTTGCCTTCAGCCCTTGCAACTTTCCCCCCAAAAAAGAAAAAGCAAAAAAAAAAAAAATCTTACCATGGAAACTACAGTGGCTCACGGCGTGTCATATAATGTAATTCTTTGCCCAAACACCTTTCTTGCAAATGTTCATTGCAGAGAGTCACTGGTCTCATGCAACCCTCTGGCTGCTGACACACTTTCAATGCTGTATCCTCATTGGAACTCTTCATAGATATCCTGTTGTTGCCCTGCGTCACGAAGGTACTGCAACTTCGGACACGCAGGACCTGACCCTTCGTGAGCCCCAGATGAGGTAGATGTTGAGGTAGCGCCAATTCAAAGCCTTGGATCTGGGACTGGGTATTAGCTGTGTCATTGACTGCCCAGGCAAGGGACAAGGCCAGCTTTCCTGCTCTCTTTCCCTCAGGGCCATCTCTCCTACCATGCCCAGGATGAGTAGGGCCAGCTTTTCCAAGTGCTGCAGTTGATGAGGTGTTGGCCCAACACTGTGAAGCCTTTGAACATTAATATGGCCAGCCCAGACCAGGGACATCCACATGACCTTTGGTGGTAACAAACCCCTGCTGTGGAGGGCCACAGACTCAGACATGGCCCATGGTAAAATCATGGGCCAGGGCCTAACCGTAAGCTTGGGTTGTATTACAGGCTGGATACTCACACCATGCTGTTCTGTATGACCCTTGATCTACATTCACCTCTCTTCATTGTGCACATACCATTTGGCTTCCCTTTCATTTCCCCACCACATGTTCATTTTAGTGGTGCCCCAGGGCTTCTGGGTGACTTCTGTGTGGTGAGAGGTGGGGTTGTTCCTTAATTATCCATTCTCAGTTACTATACAGTTGTTAGGATAGAAAGAGTTGAAGAAGTTATTAAATTTTTGGAGTTTTTTTTCTCAGCTACAAAAGAAAAAGAAAAAAAAAAAGAAAATTAGTCTGGGCTTGTATTCAGTTGGCAGAATGCTTGCCTAGCATGCACCAAAACCTGGTTTCATCCCAGTATAGCATAACTCATTGTTGTGGCTCAGGAGGGAAAGGAAGAAGGATAACAAATTTAAGGCCAGCTTTAGCTAACATTTAAATTTGTAAATTTGAGGTCAGACTAGGCTACCTAAAACCCATTCTCAAAAGGAAAAGAAAATAAACCAAACAAACCAACCTCACACATTCATACACACAAGCTAGAAATTTAATATGCTCACTCTTGCCTTTGGTGTTCAGGAATACTAATTAGATTTAAAAACTTCGTTGTTTCACACATTCAGGCTGGGCAAATAGGATAGAAGACAGAGTTTGATAATGGGTTTCTAAGAGCAAAGTTCAGTGCTTAGTAAAACTTGGAGGCTTCTCTCCAGGGATCATTTTAGGCAGACAACTGAACATCAAGCCTTTCTCTGACCCACTCATTTGAACCAGCATTATGGAGAGACTGTAATCTGCTCAGCTTCGTTCAATCAGTGAATACCCACTGTGCTTGGTATTTGTGGTTGCTCCACTAAAAAGGGAGCCTAATATCAGAGCCTAGTGACAGCTGTCTCTCTAACAAATCTTTGTCGCTGTCTTTCCCAGCAGTGACAGGCTGTCATGTGTATGTTTCCTACTCTGCATTGTTCTTAAAGCTTTCCTCTCCTGTAACCAATACTTTCATATCTCTTCACTTCGATAGGAGCAGTGACCCCCGAGATCTGCTTGAAAGAGGCAATGTCAGATTAAAACCAGTCCTTTTCTCTGTATCTTCCCCTAAGAAAGCAAAAGAGAATAAGACATGAATTCTATAGCTCCCTCAATGATGTCATAAGGTGTAGCTTCTCTGAGGTCAGCTCCTCAAAGTAGAAATTGACTAATTTGTATTTTTGGTAGGTGATATATTGCTACATTAATTTCTTTCTCTTGGAGACTGTGCTCCTGTATCCCAGCTAGCTTCATACTCCCTAAGAAGCTGAGGATGACCTTGAACTGATCCCTAAGCTTCCACTTCCCAAGTGGTAAGATTATGAGAATCATACTACACCTGGTTTATGCCATGCCAGGGATCAAATCCATGTATGATAGACAAGCACTCCACCAACTAAGGTACATGCCCAGATCTAGGATGATAAAGTTTTGTTGGAAGTGAATAAGTTACAAATATTACAGCAGCACACTATCCTCTATCTGTTGTAGTCTTTGACATAAATATTTTTAAAAACACACTTTATAGCTTGAAAGCCAGCTCTCTCCCTCAAGGCCTGTTGTGGCAGCTAGCTTCCCGTCCATACAAACAGGGCTGACACAAATAACAGCTTGTGAGAGGAAAAGTTTAAATGGGATCAGGGGAGCAGAGGTATCAGTCCAAATGGCTGGGCTTTGTAAAGCAACACGCAGGCCAAGTCAGATTATAAGTCAGTACCTCTACTTCACTCATGGCAGCAAGTGAGAGAAGATGGACCAGAGCCCCGGTATCCGCTTCAAGGGTATACCTCCTGCAACGTAATTCTTCCCACTAAGTCTTTGCCCTCAAAACATGCCACAACTTTCCACAGGCGTCATGGACTGGCAGCCAAGCTTCTAACACATGGGGCTTTTAAGACAGAAGTCCAAATAAAGTTATGCTAAACTCCTTCCAAGATTTTTAATGCTGCCTCAAATGTATGGCTAGGCCATTAGAAATGAGACAGCTGGTGGCAAGTTTAGCTGTGGAAACATATTGTAAATCTGAGATGGCTTTTGGTCTGTACACTGCACAAGTTTGATAGAAGTTCATGGAGAGAATGACATGGTATGGAGAAGGCTCTGCTTTAACAACCTGTCATCAATCCAACCATCGCACTTGTCTGTGTTTTCAATGTTCTCAAGACTCATGGGGACAGGTGATTGATATAGATGTTCCACCTATGGAGAGTCATTAATAGTCACTTATTCTCAGCACTTTGAACAGCCATGGGTCTCTGCATTAAATGCTACCCACGGCAATAAGAAGCTTCTGTGACCAAGGTTGAAAGAAGCGTAGATCTATGAATGTAAATATAAATATTGCAAGGCTAGCTTAACAAAATGACCATTTAGTGATAAAGTACCAAAAGCACTACACACACACACACACACACACACACACACACACACACATGCACACACACACCTTGATCTATGACCTTTTAGCCTAAGTACATGTTTTTGATCATGTTTATAGCACTAGGCATGAATTCTCTCCTCTAGATCAGGCCTCAAATCAAATAAAGAGAACAGAAGTTTACTCCATAAATGGTCTGGCCACTATTGCACGTTCCTTAGCTGTTCCTTATTTTACCAGGAAGGGACTACTGCTAAGTAAAACCACAGTTTTATCTGCACCAGCAGGCACATAGCATTTTCTGGAAACTATGAAAGTTGCCAGCAGGGAGAGTTTCCTGGTCAGTAGAGGTTGATTTCTCTATGTTCAAAGTGAGTGGTGTCTTTAGTAACAGGGGCTCGTCATCTACTCATTGAGGTCAACAAAGAGCCAGGCAATATCATGTTATTGTTTTGGTTGTCTCTAGCATCTCCTGATCAATGATTTATAGCAAAGTTGCTTTATTTTCTTTTATTTAAAAACCCATATCCTTTGAGAGTAGCACTGCTCACCAGTGCCATTGTTCACCTCCTCTCGAATTCCTCTTTTGTCACTTGTTAGATTTTTAATGACTTGATAAACTAATGCAGCTTCACTTTTATATGTTGTTCATGTCCTCTAATCCCCACGTTATCACATCTTTTTTCATCTTGCAGAAACATTTAGCTTTATAGGAGTAAATACTTTATTTACATATAGTGGTTGATTTTCCTAGTCACCTCAGTTATTTTCACTTTTATCTCTGTGAAGTATGAAAGTAGAATGTCCCCTGTCAGGAGACAGGACCTGGATTCAAACTTCAGGGGACAAATTGGGGTTCAATAAAAAATTAAGCTATTCCTTGCTATTTTACGTCACAATATTTATGAATGGAAAATAGGAGAGTTAGGTCTGCGAGCCAAATAGCACTTTAGCTGCTATTTTTGTTTATAATATCCATTGCAGGAGTAAGGCAGAGTATATAACATGGTGACACCTTGCCATTTAACTTGTCACATGGAGCCCTAACAATACCCAAAGTGTCACCTTAGAGCATCCTACAAGCAGCTTGTCACTTGGGGAAATCCTACCACCCAGCATGTCACACAGTTACATCTTGATACCCAGAGTGCTGGGATTTGTGGCTCATACCATGAGCTGTTTGTCACAGGTTATTTATACTCAGAGGTTTGTCTTCAAAGGCAAAGTAGGTCTAGACTCAAAATGAGACTGCTTGCTTGTGCTTTCTGCTCAAGCAAAGCAGAAGGAGGCTTCACTAAAGTACAAGTTACCTACTCAACCCAACCTTGACTTTCTCCAGGACATCACTGCATTAGTTCACATGGAACAAAGCAGTAATGGCAGCCATTGGCTAGCAAAGCTGTACACTGTTTGTAAGTGTTCCTTCGCAGCCAGCATTTGGGAATACCCTAAAAATCTCATCAGTCAGTTTAGCAATTCAGCATCAGGAAAATGAACAAAAACACCCACTAAAGACAGAACTGTTTAATACATAAAAATACCTTAAATCCAAACTTCTGCTATTTTGTTAAGTTTTAAGTAGAGTCATTTCTACTAAACCAGAGAGATGACTCGGAAAGTGACAGGTATCTACTGCCAACGCTAAGAGCCTGAGTTCAGTCCATGGGACCTACATGACCCAGGAGTGAGAGAACTCCAACATGCTGCCCTCTGGCTTCTACATTTTCACTGTGCTAAATGCATGCTTCACACCACCTCCATGCAGTAAATAAATTAAGGTAAGGTTCTTTTATTCTATATGCAAAACTTGATGCTTTTTCTCTTTGTTATCATATTGACTATTAACACCAATAATAAGAAAATCTATGTTGTCCTAATCAGAAATACATTTAAAATTATTTATTTGTTTATTAAGTTACCAGTTGAAGTATTGGAGGTTTGCACACACACTAGGAAATTTATCTACCGCTGAACTACATAAATCCCCGGCCCTCCTTTTACATTTTATTGTGTGACAGAGTCTCACTCGATTGTCCAAGTTGTCTTTGCACTCATTCTGTAGCCCAGGCTGGCCTTGAACTTGTGATTCTCCATCCTAAAATCTCCAGTATTGGGATGATAGAATCTATCAGCCATCTATGATCCAGAAATATATTTTAAAATATCTAAATTATAAGCAATTATAAGAAAAATAGAGAGCGTGCACAAATAACAAGTATTTCCCACCAAAATATTAACTTAGAGATGTTCACATGCTTTCCTTACATAGCGTCATATTTAGACAATTAAAGACAACATCTCCCTGGTACAATGCCATCTTGGAGACTAAGCTGATTCACAAGACAAAAATCTCACTACCCATGCAGGGTTTATGCCAGTACAAGGAACATTGTTTGTGTCGTAATACAGCTATAACTTTTGGTTAGCTATAAATAACTAAAAGCATAAACAATGCTCAATGAGGAATCTTAACAGGTGTTGGTGTCTGGGCAATTCCCTGGATGCTGAGTCTGGGCACCTGCTGGCTGTGCTAGTGCTTGGGTGCTCTCTCTTGTTAATGGGACCACCTGCACCCATCACCAGTAAGCAGAGTTCTGCTAAACACACCTTACTCCACAGAATCTTCCACGCTGAATATAAGCAACTCCCACATATTCACTGACCTCAAGTTTTACACAAATATTTTTTATTTCACTGGTACATCTCTTGAGATATATAGGTAAAATCATAGCCCTGTTCAGCCATCAAAATAGCTGACCTCTTTCTCTGAGGCATAAACGTTATTGCACATTTTAGAAAACTAGGCTTACAAAAGCTTTGCCATTTTATGAGGTCCCATTTTTCGATTCTTGATCTTAGAGCATAAGCCATTGGTGTTCTGTTTAGAAAATTTTCCCCAGTGCCCATGTGTTCCAGGCTCTTCCCTACTTTTTCTTCTATTAGTTTGAGTGTATCTGGTTTGATGTAGAGGTCCTTGATCCACTTGGACTTGAGCTTTGTACAGGGTGATAAAAATGGATCGATCTGCATTCTTCTACATGCTGACCTCCAGCTGAACCAGCACCATTTACTGAAAATGCTGTCTTTTTTCCACTGGATGGTTTTAGCTCCTTTGTGAAAGATCAAATGACCATAGGTATGTGGATTCATTTCTGGGTCTTCAATTCTATTCCATTGATCTACCTGTTTGTCTCTGTACCAATACCATACAGTTTTTATCACGATTGCTCTATAATACAGCTTGAGGTCAGGGATAGTGATTTCTCCAGAAGTTCATTAGGACAAAATGGCAACCAACAGATTGGGAAAAGACCTTTACCAATCCTACATCCATTAGAGGACTAATATCCAATGTATACAAAGAACTCAAGAAGTTAGACCTTAGAGAATCAAAAACCCTATTTAAAAATGGGGTACAGACCTAAACAAAGAATTTTTAACTGAGGAATATTGAATGGCTGAGAAGCATGTAAAGAAATGTTCAACATCCTTAGTCATCAAGGAAATGCAAATGAAAACAACCCTGAGATTCTACCTCACACCAGTCAGAAGGACTAAGATCAAAAACTCAGGTGACAACAGATGCTGGTGAAGATGTGGAAAAAGACGAACACTCCTCCATCTTTGATGGGATTGCAAGGTGGTACAACCACTGTAAAAATCAGTCTGGAGGTTCCTCAGAAAATTGGACATAATACTTCCTGAGGACCCAGCTATACCACTCCTGGGCCTATACACAAAAGATGCCCAAATGTATATTGAGGACACATGCTCCACTTTGTTCATAGCACCTTATTTATAATAGCCAGAAGCTATAAATAACCCAGATGTCCCTCAACAGAGGAATGGATACAGAAAATGTGGTACATTTACACAATGGAGTACTACTCAGCTATGAAAAACAACGACTTCATGAAATTCATAGGCAAATGGATGGAACTAGAAAATATTATCCTGGGTGAGGTAACCCAATCATAAAAGAACACTCATGGTAGGCACTCACTGATAAGTGGATATTAACCTAAATGCTCAAATTACCCAAGATACAATCCAGAGACTCCATGAAGCTCAAGAAGAAGGATGGCCATAGTTCGGATACTTCAGTCCTTCTTAGAAGGGGAAACAAAAGTATTTATAGGAAGGAATACAGAGACAAAGTTTGGAGCAGAAACTAAAGAAAAGGCCATCCAGAGACTGCCCTACCTGGGGATCCAGCCTATATACACACAGCAACCATACCCAGACAGTATTGCTGATGCCAAGAAGTGTATGCTGACAGGATCCTGGTATAGATGGCCTCTGAGAGGCTCTGCTGGTGCATGACAAATACAGAGGATGATGCTTGCAGCCCACTATTGAACTGAGAAAGGTGACCCCAATGGAGGAGTTATAGAAAATATTGAAGGAGTTGAATGGGTTTGCAACCACATAAGAACAACAATATAAACCAACCCGAGCTCCCAGGGACCAAACCACCATCCAAAGAGTACCTGTGAACAGACCCATGGCCCCATCTGTATATGTAGCAGAGGATGGCCTTGTTGAGCACCAATGGGAGGAGAAGTTTTTGATCCTGCTAAGGCTTGACCCCCCAGTATAGGAGAATATCAGGGTGGGGAGGCAGGAAGGTGTTGATGGATGGGTGGGGAAACACCTTTATAGAAGCAGGGGGAGGTGGAACCATGTTGCGGGTTTATGGACAGAAAACCGGGAAAGGGGACAACATTTGAACTGTAAATAAACAATCCAATAAAAAAAGAAAAATAGGAAACTAGGCTTATAAAGGAGAATGTGTGCATAAGAATGAAATATGCATCGATTTATCTCTTGGAAATAAAGGAGAAAGAAAACACATGAACAAGCTTCTCGAAAACTCTCTCTCTCTCTCTCTCTCTCTCTCTCTCTCTCTCTCTCTCTCTCTCTCTCTGCTCTAGTGAATCTCTTACAGAGTTTATGGCTAATCAGAAATACGTCCATACAAAACAACAGGAATTGATGCTGAATGAAAATGCATCTTTTTTACGTTTGTCAAAACTCCAGTGTCTTTGGAAACATATATTTATATCTGGGTTCTCAGTTGTGTTCCACTGATCAACATGTCCATTTTAATGACAGTGCTGTTCTGTTTTAATTACTATTTATCTGAATAATATCTCAAAATCTGTGATGGTTGTCTTGTTCAGGATTGTTTTGGCTATCCTGGATCTTTTGCGTTTCCATATAAATGTTGATATTACTTGAATAATTTTTTTAAGAAGTGTGTTAGAATTTTTAGTGCAATTGCATTTTTGATCTATAGATTGCATTTGGTAGAATGGCCGTTTTTATAATAAAATTTTTACCAATCCAGGAGCATGAAAGGTCATTCTGTCTTCTCCATTTTCTTTCTTCAGTATTTTAAAGTTTTCAATTTACCAAGCTTCCACTTGCTTGGTTAGATTTACTCCAAAAGTTTAGACTTTTGTTGTTGTTGTTGCTGCTGCTGCTGCTGCTGCTGCTGCTGCTGCTGCTGCTGCTGCTGCTGCTGCTGCTGTTTGATTTTTGTTTTGTTTGTTGAGGCTATAGTAAAATGAATTATTTCATTGATTTATTTCTTGGTATATTTATCATTTGTATATAGCAAAGCTATTGACTTTCGTGTGTTAATTTTCTATTCTGCTACTTTGCCAAATGTTTTTATTGTGGGGAGTGACAGAAGCCCTAAGTGAATCTGTGTGTTTGATATAAGTGCTGTTAGGTCAAGAACCTCTAATTCCACAAAAAGACCTTCCCTCCTGTCCTACAGCAAAAGTTGATAGGGTATGTGCAAAAAATATCCAACAATTTTTCTCCCTCTACACTTGATGGCCTAAAGACTGCTTTCCAACAGATATTTCTCCTACAGAGACTAGTGAAAGCAGACTCCCTGAATTAATTCTTTACTGTAAACCCTGCCTCCCTGTTCAGCTATAAAAAATAGTTCCACATCCTTGTTTAGCTATATATAGTAAACACCCTGAGTCAGGATGCTAAGCTTCTCCATCAAGAGTCCCATCTACCCTATACCAGATATCTTCCTCCTCCTCCTCCTCCTCCTCCTCCTCCTCCTCCTCCTCCTCCTCCTCCTCCTCCTCCTCCTCCTTCTTCTCTCTCTCTCTCTCTCTCTCTCTCTCTCTCTCTCTCTCTTTCTCTCTTGTTTTCTTTATTTCTTGCTGCCTATTTTATCTAGTCACTTAGTCACACACTCACCATACCTTTTAATAATAAAGATACCCTTCTTTGGGAGTGATCATTTGTCTAACCACTTGGAGCTCTGTTCAACTATTAAGGGTGGGCTATAGCCGTGTGATTTAGGTGGGATAATTAAGAATTTATTTGGACCCACCCTCATGGATGTTTGAACTCAAAATAATTATATCATGAATGTGCCCAATTTTGATGGTAAATCCTAGAAATCAAAAGGTTTTATAATATTGTTTTCTCCTACCAATATTGCAAAAAAAAAGGTCTATAAGAAGCTTTAAGGTCTCAATTCTTTAATCCTGTTAAAACATTCCTTCTATGTTGGGTAAAGCACCTCTCATAGTCTTTTCTTTTTTCTTGTGATCCTTACAGCCTGGTGTTGAAAAATAAGAAAGAGGAAGATACTACAAGCAGAAGGCCTGAGTGAATGAAATCTTGAGTATATGTGTACTACTAACATAGGTATGACCATGTCAAGGACCATCAATGCTTTAGACTTGTGGGAAATGGCGAAGCTTCCCCAATTTAGGTTCAGGAAAAAATATGGCAAAGCCTTTACTTTTTCATCACACAGTCAGGCAAACTCCTAGAGCTATACTAGGACATGACGACTTATCAGCTCTAACAGTTCTTTATGGGATTTTAAGGGTCTCTTTTGTGTAGAATTATATTGTCTGCAATAGAAATACATTGTAGTTTATTTTCATTCATTCTAGGATTTATTTTTCTCTTGATTTCTTCAGTAACCCAATTACTATTCAATCATGTGTTACTTAGCCTTCAGGATTTTGTATTTAGTATTTACTTACTCTTAGTATTTACTGGTGTTGTTATGCAGCCTTATTAATTATGTTTCGATAGAATGTGAATACTAATTCTCAGAATATTTTAGAATAAAATCTACTACTATCACTGTTTGTTCCTATTTCTATTTACTTAGAACACCCTATAAACTGGCAGAAATGCCTCCTATACCTTTCCCTGGGCTTCCTGAGGATTTTGGAAAAATAGTCTCATGGATGTATTGAACAACATGCATGGGGAAGTTATGATTACTTTGTTGTAACTGTAAAATGATATAATGCAAATGCAGTCTTTAGGAACTGTGATGACAGTTAAGACCTGCAACACAGTTTCAACTTATTAAACATGGAAACAGCATAGAAAAGATCATGTTTTACATGTGACAGTTTTTAGACATGAATTACACAAAACTCTGATTTAGAATGTTCACAAAATTCTGGTTTAGTCCTCAGCACTATATAAACCAGGTGTGGTAGAGCATACAGACAATTTCAGCACTCAAGAGGTGAACACAGACAGATAGTACTTTAAGGTCATTGTTATTTACACAAATAAATAGCATAAATGGAAAGTCAGCAAAGTGACTTACGGCCTCTGGCAAAAAGGAAAAAGAAAGTGATAATGTTCCCACTAAAACTTGCATAGGTGAGTGTACACAGTATTCAAGTCTCCTTTAATGCTTTTAGATACAAGTATGTTTCCTTCTATTTTTGTTCTGGAAAGGTCTAACACTAGATTAATTTTTGCCAAGACACATATCTATGTGTAGCAAGACAAGGTGTACCTCTTGCTTGTCTTCTGGGTGTTCTGTAGTACATGACCTGGGTGTAGCATGGCTTGTGTGTAAATCTAAGTGGTACAACTTGCTTATCTGTGCTTCAGCTTCTATGTCTGCAAAACAAGCAAGCTGATGTTGCACTCTCTGTGTAGGCTGGAGAAGCAATGGAGCAAGTAACTGCTGAGCCATTAGAACTGTGCCTAACATAACATACAACTACTAACAGAAGATTTTTCAGTTTTGTGGAGTATAGGCTTTTGAAGTAAGACCTAATGATTTCTCTAATTTCCTTGTTGTCTGTTGTTATGTCTCCCTTTTTATTTCTGATTTTGTTTATTTGGATAATATTTGTCTGTCTTTTACTTAGTTTGACTAAGTATTTGCCTATCTTGTTGATTTTCTCCAAGAACCAACTCTTGGTTTCCTTGATTCTTTGTACAGTTTTCTTTCTTTCTAATTGATTGACTTTAGCCCTGACTTTGATTATTTTCAGCCATCTAGTCCTCCTCTTGGGTGTGTTGTTTCTTCTTCTTCTTCTTCTTCTTCTTCTTCTTCTTCTTCTTCTTCTTCTTCTTCTTCTTCTTCTTCTTCTTCTTCTTCTTCTTCTTCTTCTTTTTCTTCTTCATCTTCTTCTTCTCCTCCTCCTCCTCCTCCTCCTCCTCCTCCTCCTCCTCCTCCTCCTTCTCCTTCTTCTTCTTCTCCTTCCTCCTCCTTCTCCTTTTCTGGAGCTTTCTGATGTACCTTTAAATTGCTGGTATGAGAATTTTCTAATTTCTTTATAGAGGCCTTTGGTGCTCTGAACTTCCCTGTTAGCACTGTGTCCCATAAATTTGGATTTTTTTTGCCTTATTTTTTTATTGAATTTTAGAAAGCCTTTAATTTCTTTCTTTGTTTCTTCTGTGGCCCAGTTGTCATTGAATAGAGGTATTCAATTTCTTTGAGTTTGTAGGCTTTCTGTTGTTTCTGTTGTTTTTGAAGTCCAACTTTAATCCCTGATGATCTAATAGGATGCAAGGGATTCTTTCAATCTTCTTGTGTCTGTTGAAAGTTTCTTTATAACTAAGTATGTGGTTGATTTCAGAGAAGGTTCTGTGATGTCCTGAGAAGAAATTATATTTTTGTGTTTGGGTGAAATATTGTGTTGATATCAGTTATGTCTATTTGAATCATTATTCCATTACTTTCATTATTTCTCTGTTTAGTTTCTGTTTCCATGTATTGTCCATTGATGAGAGCGGGGTGTTAAAGTCTATCACTATTAATACGTGAGGTACAATGTATAATTTAAGTTTTTATAATGTTTACAAATATGGGTATCCTTGAATTTAGGGCATGCATGATCAGACTTGAGATGTCATGTTGGTGGATTTTTCCTTTGATAAGTAAGAAGTATTCTTCCCCATACTTGTGAAAGTCTATTTTATTAGATATTAGAATGGCTACTCTTCTGGGTTCTTGGATTAATTTACTTGGAAAACTTTTTTTCTAGTCCTTTACTCTGAGGTAGTATATATCTTTGTTTATGAGGTATGTTTCTTGTATGCAGCAGAATGATGGATCCTGTTTACATATCTAGTGTGCTAGACTGTGTCCTTTTATTGGTGAATTGAGCTCAGTCATATTGAGAGATATTAATGATCAATGATTGTTAGTAGCTGCTATTTTGATGTTGGTAGAAGTAGTAGCAGCAGCAGCAGCAGCAGCACCAGTAGTAGTAGTAGTAGTAGTAGTAGTAGTAGTAGTAGTAGTAGTAGTAATAGAGTGGTATGTGTGCGTGTGTGTGTGTGTGTGTGTGTGTGTGTGTGTGTGTGTGTCTGTGTCTGTGTCTGTGTCTGTGTCTCTTTTCTTTTGATGTTGTTGGTGTGAAATTACTAATTTCTTGGGTCTACTTATTTCCTTGTGTTGGAATATTCCTTCTTTTTTGCCCTTTTTGTTATTGGATATTTTGTGTATTTACATTTCAAATGTCATTTCCTTTTCCCCCTCTCCCATCCAGCCTTCCCCCTCTATGAAGATGATCCCACTCCCACTAATGCACTGCCACCCACCCGCTCCCACCTTAACACCATGGCATACCCCTATCCTGGGGAAACAAGCCTTCACAGGACCAAGGCTTTTTCCTCCCACTGGTGCCAAATAATGCCATCCTCTGCTACATATACCAATGGAGCCATGGGTCCATCCATCATTTTGGGAGGAGGGATCTGGGAGGAGGGATCTGGTTGGTTGATATTGTTGTTCTTCCTATGGGGTTGCAAACCCCTTCAGCTCCTTCAATCCATTCTCTAACTCCTCCATTTGGATCCCTGTGCACAGTCTGATGGTTAGCTGCAAGCATCCTCATCTGTACAGTAAGGCTCTGGAAGAGTCTCTCAGAAGACAGCAATATCAGGCTCCTGTCGGCAAGCACTTCTTGGCATTCACAATAGTGTCTGGGTTTCATGGCTGCTCATGGATGGATCCCCAGGTAGGGTAGTCTCTGGATGACTTTTCCCTCAGTCCCTGTATTTCCTGCCATAAATATTTTGTTCCTGCTTCTAAGAAGGACTGATGCACCCACATTTTGGTTTTTCTCCTTCTTAAACTTCATATGGTATGTAAATAGTTAATATACACTTATCAGTGAGTGTATACCATGTTTGTACTTTTCTGACTGGGTTACCTCACTCAGGATATTTTCTACTTTCATCCACTTGCCAAGAACTTCAAGAAGTCATTGCTTTTAATAGCTGTGTCGTACTCCTTTGTGTAAATGTTTCACATTTTCTTTATCCATTCCTCTGTTGAAGGGCATCTGGGTTCTTTCCAGCTTCTGGCTATTATAAATAAGGCTGCTATGAACATAGTGGAGCACGTGTCTTTTTTATATGTTGGGGCATCTTGTGGGTATATGCCCAAGAGAGGTATATCTGGATCCTCAGGTAGTGCAATGTCCAATTTTCTGAGGAACCCCCAGACTGACTTCCAGAATGGTTTTACCAGTCTGCAATCCCACCAACAATGGAGGAGTGTTCCTCTTTCTCCACATCCTTGCCAGTGTCTGCTGTCACCTTAATTTTTGATCTTAACCATTCTGACTGGTATGAGGTGGAATCTCAGGGTTGTTTTGATTTTCATTTCCCTGACAACTAAACATGTTGACTATTTCTTTAGGTTCTTCTCAGCCATTTAATATTCCTCAGTTGAGAATTTTTGGTTAAGTTCTGTACCCTATTTTTAGTAGGAATACTTGTTTCTCTGGAATCTAACTTCTTGAGTTCTTATATATACATATATATTAAATATTAGTCCTCTATTGCATGTAGGCATGGTAAAGATCATTTTCCAATCTGTTCAATGCTGTTTTTTTCCTACTGCCAGTGTCTTTTGCCTTACAGAAGCTTTGCAATTATATGAGGTCCCCTTTGTCCATTCTTGATCTTAGAGCATAAGTCATTGAAGTTCTATTCAGGAAATTTCCCCCTATGCTTATGTGTTGGAGGCTCTTCCCCAATTTATCTTCTATTAGTTTCAGTGTATCTGGTTTTATGTGGAGGTCTTTGATCCACTTAGACTTGACCTTTGCACAAGGAGATAAGAAAGGGTAATTTGCATTCCTCTACATGCTGTCCTCCAGTTGAACCAGCACCATTTGTTAAAAATGCTTCTCAAACTAGATGGTTTTAGCTCATTTGTGAAAGATAAAGTGACCGTAGGTGTGTGGATTCATTTCTGGTCTTCAATTCTATTCCAATGATCTACCTGCCTGTCTCTGAACCAATACCATGCAGTTTTTACCACTATTGCTCTGTAATACTGCTTGAGGTCAGGGACGGTGATTCCAACAGAAGTTCTTTTATTGTTGAGAATACTTCAGCTTTTCTGGGTTTTTTGTTATTCCAAATGAATTTGCACATTACTCTTTCTAATTCTATGAAGAATTGAGTTGGAATTTTGATAGGAATTGCATTGAATCTCCAAATTGCTTTCAGCAAGATGGTCATTTATACTGTATTAATCCTGCCAATCCATGATCATGGGAGGTCATCCCATCTTCTGAGATCTTTGGTTTCTTCAGTGTCTTGAAGTTTGTGTCATACAGATTTTTCACTCATTGGTTAAAGTCACACCTAGGTATTTTATATTATTTGTGACTATTGGGAAGATTTTTGTTTCCCCAATTTCTGTCTCAGCCTGTTTGTCCTTTGAGTAGAGGAAGGCTATTGATTTGTCTGAGTTAATTTTATACCAGTCAGTTTGCTGCAGTTGTTTGCCTGGTTTAGCAGTCCTGTGGTAAAATTTTTCAGGGTCACTTAACTATACTATCATATCCTCTGCAAATCATGATAGGTTGATTTCTTCCCTTCCAATTTGTATCCCTTGGACCTCTTTTTGTTGCCTGATTGCTCTGGACAATAGAACTTCAAGTACTATATTGAATAGGTAGGAAGAGAGTGGGCAGTATTGTCTTGTCCCTGATTTTAGTGGGATTGATTCAAGTTTCTCTCCATTTAGTTTGATGTTGGCTACTGGTTTGCTATATATTGCTTCTGCTATGTTTAGGTAAGGGCCTTGAATTCCTGATCTTTCCAAGACTTTTAACATGAAGAGGTAATGAATTATGTCAAATGTTTTCTCAGCATCTAATGAGATGACTGTATGATTTTTTTTCCTTTGAGTGTGTTTATATAGTGTATTATGTTGATCGATTTGCATATATTGAGTTATCCCTGCATCCCTGGGATGAATCCTACTTGATCATGGTGAATGATCATTTTGATGTGTTTGATGTGTTTGATTCGGTTTGAAAGAATTTTATTGAGTATTTTTACATCAATATTCATGAGGGAAATTGATCTGAAGTTCTCATTCTTTATGTGGTTTAGGTATAAGCATAATTGTGGTTTCACAGAATGAATTGGGTAGTGTTACTTCTGTTTCTATTTTGTGGAATAGTTTGGAAATTATTGGTATTAGATCTTCTTTGAAGGTCTGATAGAATTCTCCACTAAACCCTTCTGGTCCTGGGTGTTGTTGTTGTCATTGTTGTTGTTGTCATTGTTGTTGTTGCTGGGAGACTTTTAATGACTGCTTCTATTTCTTTAGGGGTTATGGGCCTGTTTCAATATTTTATCTGATCCTGGTTTGACTCTGGTACCTGGTATCTGTCTAAAAAATTTTCCATTTCCTCCAGATCATCCAGTTTTTTTGAATGTAGGCTTTTTAGTAGGATCTGATAATTTTTTTAATTACCTCAGTTTCTGTTCTTATGTCTCCCTTTTCATTTTTAATTTTGTTTATTTGGATACTGCCTCTGTGTCCCCTGGTCTCTCTGGCTAAGGGTGTATCTATCTTGTTGATTTTCTCAAAGAACCAGCGCCTGGTTTTGTTGATTTTTTGTACAGTTCTTTTTTTTCTACTTGCTTGATTTTAGTTCTGAGTTTGATTATTTTCTGCATCTACTCCTCTTGAGTGCATTTGCTTCTTTTTGTTCTAGAGCTTTCAGATGTGCTCTCAAGCTCTTAGTGTATTCTCTCTCCAGTTTCCTTTTGGAGGCATTCAGAGCTAGATGGAGAAACCAAGATATTCCATGGCAAAACCAAATTTACACAATATCTTTCCACAAACCCAGCCCTACAAGGGATGATAGATGGAAAACTCCAACACGAGGAGGGAAACTATACCCTAGGAGAAGCACGAAATTAATCTTCTTTCAACAAATCCAAAAGCAGTTTTCTTTCTAATATCCTCTGTATGTGCAGATTAATGGAAAGGCATCTAAATTTGGTTTTATCATGGAATGTCTTGTGTTGTTGTAAAAATATAAAAATAAAAAGTAGTTGTCTTTTATCCCACTAGGTCTGCACAGCGGTTCCCAAGATATCTGCTAGATATCTTGCGGAAACATATCCCAGCCTCACACTTTCCTACAATCAAACCTTCACATAAATGAACACACAACACAATAATCTTTGACCCAGTTGGTAAGATATAATTGCCCACTTAAACATACAAAGTCCCGCACCATCCATCCCTTAGGAACATTGATAACAACCTGTAAATACACAGAGCAGAATCTTAACATCACCTGCCATGGCTTCTCCCCTCGTCTCCTCTGTCCTGTCTCTTCCTCTCCTCCAAACCTCTCTCCCGCCCATCCTTCCTTCTCCTCCAATGACAGGCCTCCTTCTATCCTGTACCTGCCCCTCACCAGTACTTTACAAATTGAATGGAGAGGTGGTTCTGGTGAAGTCATCTGAGTTCTGAGTCCTTGACTAGGCAGCTGTCCTTGGGGCAGTGCATCAAAATACAGTAACTTCAGGGCAAACCACAACAGTCTTGGTTTGCCCTGCTATGGTGATTGAAAGTTTTGCTGGATATTGGAGTCTAGGCTGATATTTCTGGTCTCTTTTGATCTGCAAGATATCTTTCCAGGACCTTCTGGCTTTTAATCTCTATTGAGAAGTTGGATGTAATTCCAATAGGTCTGCCTTTATATAAAACAGCTTTTAAGTTTCTTCCCTTTTCCTTCCCATTTAGTTTTTTTTTGTTTGTTTGTTTGGTTGGTTGTTTGGTTGGTTTTTTTTTGTTTGTTTGTTTGTTTTTTATTACATGATGGAAGCATTTTCTTTTCTGTTCCAATCTATTTGGTGTTCTGTTTGCTTCTTATATATTTATAGCAATCTTTTTCTATAGGTTAGAACTTTTTTTCTATGATTTTGTTGAGGATATTTTCTGGGCCTTTGAACTGGGATCTTCTCTTTCTTCTACTCCTAGTATTCTTCGATTTGGACTTTTCATAGTGTCTTAAAATTTCCTGACCGTTTTGTGTTAGAAACTTTTCATATCTGGCATTGTCTATGACTGATACATCAATTTCTTCTACTGTATCTTCTATACCTGATTTTCTCTCTTCTATCTCTTATATTCTGTTGGTAATGCCTGTATCTGTATTTCTTTTTCTCTTTTCTAAGTTTCCTATTTCCAGGATTGCCTACATTTGTGTTTTCTTTATTGCTTCTTTTTTTCATTTGCAGGTCTTATTCCTTCATTTCTTTCACCCATTTGATTGTATTTTCCTGTATTTCTTTAAGAGATTTATTTTTTCCTCTTTAAAGTTCTCTATCATTTTCATAAGATGGGATTTTTGGTCTTGCTCTTTGGGTATGTTCGGATATCCAGGACTTACAGCAATCAGAGAGCTGATGGTGTCATATTGTCCTGGGCTTTGTTAATTCATACACTGTCCTTTAGCCATCTGATTCTCCCTTGTGTTAACTGGCCTGTTATTCCCAGGCCTCTGGGACTGCAGTTAGAGCTGGTAGTCTCTTATGACAGCAGGCCTCATGGTGTCCCAGGTGTCATCAGGCCTCCAGAGAAGCACTCAGAGGTATGACCCAGGAAATGGGGTGCAAATCCAGGATTTCAAGTAGAAGTTTAGACCAGAACATGGAGTGCAGAGGAAAATGGGCAGACTTCACAGATACTGTGCTGCATAAGGGTCCAGTAGGCAGGGGATTGGCATGTGTGTATCTCACCTAGTTATCCCAGGTGGCAACATGCCTCGAGGGAAGCAGGTAGGGCTGTGGTGGGGAAAAGAATTTGAAGATTTTAAAAATACTCCATTTGTGACTGAAAAAATAGCTCAGTCGGCAAGGTAGTTGCCTTGCAAGCAAAAGGAGCTCAATTTAATGCCCAGAACCCACCTTTTAAAAGCTTTGCATAATCGAGAAAAGAACATTGCAGGACCATGACCATCCAGATTAACTGAATGTACTGAAATTCTCTGTTTGTCTCAAAACACAAAGTCAACAACTTCTGAAACACAACCAAAGAGGTTAATGTCTGATTTCCACCTGCTTATGTACAAATATACAACAATGAATCCTTAACACACCTAGACACATACACACACAAACACACAAAGCTGCACACATGCAGGTACACATGTGCACGTGCGTGCGCGCGCGTGCGCACCCACCCACCCACCCACCCACACACACACACACACACACACACTAACACCAGCCATACCCTCTATTTTGAGTGTCCTATCTTTTTCAACTCTGACTCTTTTGAGAAAGATATTTTAGAACCCAGTAAGGGACTTTGAATCTATAAATCTGCATATTGGAAAAAATGTACCATGTACTTTAATAATAAAGGGAATCATGACTAATTTTCATTTTAGTTTACCAGACAATACACTTTTTATTTAAAAGATATCGAAAATATCTGAGTGGTATTACATCGATAAACAACACACCTATGAATTTGTAATTTTTATTTAATTAGCAAGTATTTATATTTATTTCCAAAACAAAATAACTTTATGCAATCAGTCTAACTCAAGAACTGGGTTTCCTACATCAGCCTCATCTTGAAAATCAGCCACATTGGCATGTAGCTCAGTCAGTACAAAGTTTGTTTGGCATGCATGATGTTTGTGTCCCAGCCCCAGAACCTCCAAAACACCACAGTGCAGCTTCCACATGAGAAGTCCTAGATGTGGGAGGTAAGGTGAAGGTACTTCAAGGTCATCCTGGCCTAGAATAAATTTTAGGCCGGAGTAGGACACTCGAAGCTTTGCCTTTGAAAAGGAAAGCATGTTGGGGGAGAGATTGGGAGGTGATCATTTGTTTGAACGGTAAGCACATTTTATAAACATAGTCAATAACTAGAAGACTTTCAGGTTTTGAAAGATTTTTTTTTCTCTAACAAGGGAGTTAGATTCTCTACTTGTGAAATTGGGTTAATCAGGAAGTTAACAGTGTTACTTTCTTGGCTGTAATCAGGAATGGCATCTTGCTATCAGGAGCAAATCTGAGAATTGGTCCAAGATCTAAATCAGGCATGCATCAGAGATCATAGTTGATTCATAAGTAAATATTAACAAACAGCCCTTTCCATATTTCTTACACTAATATATATTATAGCTACAAGAAAATAGATGATAGACTTAACAAGTTAAGTGACCTACTTCATCTAAAACCATCAGGCTGCACCTGCATCCAAGCTGTAACCCCCCTATGTTATCATCATTCCCTATCATACTATGCATTTCTGCCCCTCCTACCTCAGCACAGTTTACCTGAAAACTGGAGAGTAAACTTAACCAGAAGCATGGGTTTACAATGGATACTGTAACTGTCTGTTGGTTAATGAGAAGTATCAGAAAATAGACCACTTGACATTATATAAGAGTTATACAATAGACTAGTGTAACCAGCGATACAAACTGGTATATAATAATTGATGACCACACAGCACTGGATTACCCAGAGAAGATAAAAATATATTCATATTCTTATGAAAAAAGAAAAAATATAATAAAAACTGAGACAAAAGCTTCTTTTTGTTTCATAGATCACTTACTTAACATAGAACCCCTCCTTCATCTCCCAGGATCTAGGAAGCAGGGTGGAGGATGACATAACGCTAGCAAATAACACAGAAAACTCTAAGAAAATAATATTGGGATGCTTTCTGTTCCAATGTGACTTAACATAAACAATGTGGAATAGGATCACGAGCAAGTTCCCTGCTTACATGCCCATAATAGTTCTGTGCCACCTTGTTGTGATGACTGGCACTAATAATAGGACAGAAGGCCTGAAACTTCTCTTACTACCCAGTGTCCATCGCCAGAGTCCTCTCCTGCCAGGATCTTTTGACATTTCCTCTAAAAAATACTTTCAAAAAGAAAGAGAAGGGATGTGATTGAGTTCAAAACAACTGCTAAAGTTAACAGTGCTACCTTTGGGCAGGGCACCAGTCTTCTTGGCTGATTTTTGCTCCAATCTTTCAAAAGTAGCTAATACTCTGGTGTGAGATAGAAACCTCAGCGTCAGAAGTCAGACTGTATCAAACTACCTATTTAACTTCCTTCCAAAAGCCTGAGGTGACTGCATGAGTATGGGTGTTCCAAAATTACACTCAAAATTACTCTAGACATGTGGAAGGATCTGGAAATATGTGAAGACAGCTACAAACATTATCCCATGGTTTGGATATTGTCTTTCCTGTGTGGAATCTTGGTCCCATGTGCACCAGAATTTATGCTACCCAAGTGGTGATGGTCAGAGCTTGTTACAGCCTGGGCTAATCTTAACAACCAAGCTCAGTCCCATGCCATCAATAGGCCAATTACACAATCAAGTAATAGTGACAGGTAGACAAATAAGATCTATTCATTATGGCCACATTAAGAAGAACAAAGTCCTACAGCCATACCACCTCCAGTTCATTTTTTGGATTCCTAAGATAAGGTTTAGATTTAATTAGAGAATGTAAGGCATTCATAGCTAAACAGTCCTGGTCAAGGTATGGTCTTGCCCATCACTGTCCCGGCACCAATATCTTTTGACAAGGTGTCAAATCTATGTGACACTCCCCTGGAATACAAATTTTCCTTCTCCAGCATGAGATTCCTCTCAGGAGAAAATTCCAGTTTCTTAGTGGCTTTGTTTCAAAGTAAAGGGACCAGGTTTTTTGCAGTGTGTCGTTCCTACTGCACTGCCTTAAGCTCTGGGCAGACAGCAATAGCAGCCCCACACAGGTTCCTTTGGATCCATGGATGAAACACACACACACACACACACACACACACACACACACACACACACACACACACACACAAGCTTATTTTTTATATGCTTTAGCTCAATGGCAAGTCTTCTAAGCCTTCTTCACCTATTGTGCCCTTCTTTTCACTCCCAAACCAACACCTCTAATTCTGCCATTTACTTGTTGCCCAGTTGCCTTCCCCTGGTTCAGCCTCCTAAATCTGCCCTCAGCTTAATTATATTTCTAGTCTCCTGCCTGCTACCATAGGCCCAGTTGGGAAAGTGGCCAATGGCTACTCAACCCAGGACCTCATATGGCTGGTGGCTTTCTCCCTCTGAAGCATGGTAAAAACTTCTTCTCCTCCCTTGTATCTACTAGCCTGCCTGTGGGGAAAACTGGAAGTCCCACCTATTCCACCCATTGGCTACTAGCATCTTTATTGATCAATCAAGAACCAATTGAGGAATAGGACCGTCAGTGTTCACATGCAGATTCCTGATCAAAGCATCAGAATCACCTCCTACATTTTCTTTTATTCAGAGTATATTTCAGCCAAGAAAGTTATACTCAATGGTAAGAACCAAGAGCTGATTGGGGCATGAGGCTTTGCTCTTATTAATGGATTAATCCATTGGTGGGCAATTGGAAAGGATGGAACCTTTGGTGGTGGTGGGTTACTGGGAGAAGCTAAGTCATTGAGGGAGGTCATGACCTTGATATGAGTCCCTATCCCTCCCCTGGTCTCTCCTTCCCAGTTGTCATGATTTGAGCAGCAGATGTCCTGCTTCCTGTATGGTATGACAGAGTACCACATACTGAGCTCTCTGAGTATGCAACCCAAAAGAGATCATTCCTCCACTCCTATGACTTTTGTCCCTCAGGTATTTAATTATTGTAATAGGAAACTGACACACTTTTGTCAAAAAGACCACAGTCCATGCCCATCAGTTTTCTATTAGCTGATATACTCAAACAATCACTCAGTGTCTTGGAAAGACACAACAGTGCTATCTAGTCTGCAGCATGTGGAAAGGTGTGCTTAGACAGTACAGGGAGCCTGGCCTTCACCATCTCCACACACAGAGAAATCTAAAGAGGAAAGAAAATGTCCTGGCTGACCCTTTCTCCTTTATTTCCTGTCAACATTGGAGACTACCTAGATGACAATAGAAGAAGGATTATCCTGCTTAAAGCTTTAGAGCTAGCAAGTGTCCTCCATAACACAAGTCAACATACTTCTGACCAGGTGTTGCCTATTGAGAAAAAAAAAGTATCACAGGGTCAGCCAAAGACAAAACTAAGAAAACTCCCCTGAGGCCTGGGAAGATAGAGCATGAAGTCCCCAGTTTTACCCTCAGTTCCCATTAAAGAACCAGGCATGGTGTTTTACTGTCCTAATTCCAGCACTGAAGGGGCAGATAGAGGCAGAACCTTGGGACTCTGACCTAGCTGAACCAGTTAGCCCTATTCCTATGAATGGCATTGTCTACAATACCAAAGTCAAGATTTTCTGAGGAAGAGGATCTCTGCTTACATTCACACATGCACTTACACACAGTGCATCCATGTATATACACAAAAGGAGAAAGAAAAATATCTCCTATAGCTACTTTATTTAACAACGATCTCAGCATAGGAAGGTGAGTCCAGAGTTTACAGATTAGGGGAAACAATGTAAGACATGAGACAGAATCCATGTGAGGGACAGGGAATGACATAGCACAGTTCAAGGGCCTATGTAAGCAGAGAAAAAATGTCAGTGACTATCAACTACTGTCCCCTTGTCAGACTGTGCATTTACCTGTGACAAAGTAAGAAGCGTTTGGTCCTCAAAAGTTCTTTACTTATGGTTAGAGCAGAGCCCACATTTGTTGTGTTTGATCCTTATAACAATGCTGTGTTTGGGCTTTGGGGTCTGCTCTGTCCTTTAGGAGTTCCATTTCCCTTCCAGATCACACCTGTACTTGCAATTCTGAATAGGCACCCCACTCCCCACCCCACAGCTCTTCCCGCCTCCTGGGAGACATGCTTCCATCCAGAACAGCAAGGTGAGATACCCACACCCCAATTCCCACCCCCCTGCTAGGACCTGGGCAAGCCCAGCAGCTAAAAGGGCTTCACTGTCCTTTCTGAACTCCATCTGATTGCCCACATCTCCACCTGCAATCCGGGATTTACACTTCATACCCCACAAGAATAGGGCTCACTGTTTCAGCTAGGTTAGAGAGCCCTGATTAACATACTCATATTCACAACGGTGACTTACCAGCCAAGCACTGTCACAGTGGGGGTGGGGAACACAGAACAATGCTCTGGAACACAGCTGCACACCCTGAGGCCAAAGCACTTCGCCTTAGCAGGAGGCCCATGTGAAGCAGAGCTCCAACAAGAACAGATATGAGCACTCGCATCCCTCTCAACCTACAGACAAGAGCAGAGAAGAGCTCTCACATCCCTCATGATCTGTGCTGCCCTGAACATACCCTCTTTGTGTGCTGATAGCTGTCATTGTGCCCAAAGGTAAAAATAGCTCCACTTTCAAGCTTCACCTCCATAAATTAGGACAAGGGTTAGAGGTCAAGGCTCTCGCAGAGGAAGCCTTACTTACAACAATGTAATGACCCCAGGGACCATGAGGAGGTTAGTCCCAGGAGACAAGTGGCTGATTTGCCTGGACTAGGCTCCTCTAGCTGAGGGCACCACCCACGCACAGACCAGAGTAGTTCCTGCATAGTCAGTCAGCTTTGAGAAATGAGCACATTCAGTACAACCTATTAATCTTTGTGGGGAAATGAATATAATTGCTGTCACTGTTAAAAGGCAGTATTTTATTTTAACTTACACAGTAGCATGTGGTTAAGGTAAGGTGACATGGGGAGACACAGTCTTTTCTGGGTCTAGGGCAGAGCTCTTGCCAATGACATCAGGTAATTATGAAGAGACAGTAGCCCTTCTTCAAGTTTAGTAGGAGCCAAAGGCCTCCTGTCCCCCTGGTCATGCCCACATGGAAGGAAAGAAATGTTTGATAGACATGAGCAGAGTATGTATTATTCAAAGAGATGTCTTCAAAGGAATCCTATAAATTACAGGTTGTCTAAGATCACGAGTCTCAAAGCCTACAGTAAAGGCTGGGGGTGAGGAGATATGACCAGCAGGGTCATGGCTCCTGGCTAATCTGTTGCTTATATGAGGTAGCATCTGATATCCTGAGGAGAGGACACTATTTGTACCTCCTCAACACTGTCACCGCCTTTTCTCAGAACCTAGGGGAGTCACTGGCCCTTGACCTTGAGGCAAGGTCACAACATAGTAAGTCTGCCTTAATCTGAAGGAGCCTGGCTTAAGTACACATTTTACTTTCCTATGTGAAATCACCTAAAATCAGAAACTTCAGTTCCCTAGGAGATTTTCATTTATTTTTTTTAGAGAGTCTTGTGTATCGCAAGCTGAACTTGAGCTCATTACGTAATTGAAGGTGATCTTCAACTCTTCATCCTCTTGCTTCTGCCTCCCAAGTACTATGACTGGAGATATCCACCACCACCATGGTAAGTTTGTGCTTGGTATAAAATTTAGGGTTGCATGCACAGAAAAGCAGTCTGCAAACTGAGGTCAACTCCAGATTTTTCTTAAGCTGGCTAATGTTTTAGTGGGGAATAACAGGGAAGTGGCATATGTCTACTTCTCCATGATTAGACCAGTTTTAATCAGATTTCCAGGACCTCATGACCTAAAGATCTGTGGTTACCAAGGGCACCTTTTAAAAGCTAAGATGTGAGACTAAGTATGAAAATGAATGGTTAAAGAATCTTAAAAACTCATAGACTTGAATGTATTGATATTAGAATGGTTGGATTATATATATTTTGTCTATTATACCTACTCATTCCTACCACAGGATAAAGAGGACTCATTACTCACTGTAGGTAGTGGCATAAGCTATTGCAGCCACTATGGAAATATTCCACTCTTTACACATCTATGTTTATCTCTTCTGCATGAGTTACTTTTTCTTACTGTGACTAAAATCAACATGGGGAAAAAAAGAGTTTATTTTGGCTCGTGTTTCCAGAGTGAGAGACCATAAGTGGTGGGGAGCCATGGCAACAGGTGTCTGCAGCAAGAAGCTGAGATCTAATGAAAGAATGCTATAAAGATAGAGATTTGGAACTGAAGCAAGTCTATAAACAAGTGGTTCTCCCTTTAACACAGTTCTTTCTGTTGTGGTGGCCCCTAACCATAAAATTGTTTTATTGCTCCTTTATAATTGTGATTTGGCTACTGCTATGAATAATAATGCAAATATCTGATATACAAAGTATCTGATAATGCAAGCACAAGGGGGTCACGACCCATAGGTTGAGAACTGTTATAAACTCTCAATGTGTGCCCCCCAGGTGGTAAATTTCTTCCAGTAAGACTGTACTACCTCCACAAACAGTACCATCACCTGGAGACCAAGCATTTAAAAGTATCACCCTAGGGAAGACATTCTCACTTGGTCACCATTCTGTTTTTTCTAGGGAACAACTAGGGAAAAAAATCCTCCTAGATGTCCACTGACAGATGAATGGATGAGGAAAGTGTGTGTCTGTGTGTGTGTCTGTGTGTCTGTGTGTGTGTCTGTGTGTGTCTGTGTGTGTGTCTGTGTGTGTGTATGTCTGTGTGTATGTCTGTGTGTGTATGTTTGTGTGTGTGTGTGTGTGTGTGTGTGTGTGTGTGTGAGTGTGAATGAGCACAGGAGGATTTTATTCAGCTTAAAAACTGAAAGGTGGGGGTTGGGGATTAGCTCAGTAGTAGAGCGCTTGCCTAGCAAGTGCAAGGCCCTGGGTTCGGTCCCCAGCTCTGAAAAAACAAACAAACAAACAAACAAAAAACAAACCTGAAAGGTGCAGGTAAATGGATCAAACCAGGAAATATTACAAAGAGTGAGATAACCCAGAGCCATAAAGACCAATGCTGTATTATGTTCTTTCTTATATGGAGATCCTAGTCTCTAAATTGTTAATATGCCATTTGCATGGGTATCATTCCCTGTGGAGAGTGTGCTAAGTGAGTTTATTAAGTTTATAGCAAGCAAACACCAAACCAGTATCAAGGAGCAGAGAGAAGACTCAGATCAATATTGAAACATGAAATAAAGCCCTGACCAAATCCTGCTAAGAGTTCAGAGGAGCTCTGTTGAAACTGTCATGCTGGAGTTTGTGAATGAGAGATATCCAGGTGGGGTAATGGTCTCTTTTTGGATGAGCTTCTACCTACTCATTCCTACCACAGGATAAAAAATGTTTACCTGTTGGAAATAATTTACCACCTCCCTCCTATCAAAAGTATAGCATTTTTGATACCCATGTCTTAATTAGGATTACTATTGCTCTATGAAACACTATGACCAAAACATTGGAGGGGAAATGGTTTATACCACTTACACTTCTACATTATAATTCACCATCTAAGGAAGTTGGGACAGGAGCTCAATTAGGAGAGTAATTTGGAAGCAGGAGCTGATGCAGAGTCCTTGGATGGGTGCTGCCTATTGGTTTGTTTTCCCATGGTTGCTCAGTCTGCTTTCTTATAGAACCCAGGACCACCAGTCCAGGGATGGTACTACCCTCGGTGGGCTAGGCTCTCCCCTATCATTCACTAATTAAGAAAATGCCTTACAGCCAGACCATATGGAAGCATTTTCTCAAATTGACCGAAGACTAGCCAGCATAATCCCTTTTATGTGAAGAGGTACTACTCTCTTAAGACAGGAAGCTTTGGAAAGAACTGAAACAAATATGTTGGAGCCTGGTATATTGATTAGGGTTTTACTGCTATAAAGAGACACCATGACCACAGCAACTCTCATAAAGGAAAACATTTCACTGGAGCTGGCTTACAGTTTCAGTGGCTCATTCCATTATCATCATGGTGGGAAGCACGGTAACATCCAGGCAGATATGATGCTAGAGAAGGAGGTAAGTGTTCTATATCTTGATCTGAAGGAAGCAGAAGGGAACTATGTGCCACACCAAATATAGCTAACTTCAAAGTATAGTATACCTCAAAGCCTCTCCCTGCAGTGACACGTGTTCTCCAAAAAGGCCATACTTCTTAATAGTGCCATTTCCTATGTGTCAAGCAGTCAAACACATGAGTCTATGGAGGTCATACTATTGAAATGACCACAGAGGCCATTTCCACTCCTAGAATCTACTTTTAACAAGTGCAAACATCACTTGACAAAATACTAATATAGTTTAATTTACAGGCACATAGGAGGTAAAAGTTCTTGTTACCAAACCTAAGGACTTGAGTTCAAAACCTGAAATCACATGGTAGAAGTCCTCCTGTGACCGCCACACTTGTGGTGGTGTATGCATTCTTACACCTACACACACATTTTTGAAATGAATAAATAAAACATAATAGTGTACAGTTTTGGAGTCAAGAGGAAAAGACACTAGAAAGGGGACCATGAGAAGGGGGTAGCAGCTATAAGGGAGGAGGAAAGGGAGGATAATAGAACATAGAGAATATAAAAGTGAAAGGGGTACCTATGCTTGTTTAAAGGGGTATAGTAGGGAAAAGAGGCAGGGAGAGTATGTGTGAAAATACTAGGAAACACAGTTGTTGTTTAGACTAGATTGAACAAATGAAAACAAATCCCATCATACCTTTCTTAAAAAGGACTTGTGCTCCCCTACCCCCAGGTGCCCTGGATCTTCTGAAAAGTTAGAAAACACCCATGGTTTCCTTTGTACAAATATGCCAGGCATGCTTAAATTTTGAGTGTCAGTCAATTTTTGGCCGGCTATCAAGATACTCAGATATTTATCTAAACACTTTGGCATATCTGACAGGATGTTTATAACTTGTTGAGTCACTTTTCTTTGGAAAATTTTAAAAAATACTGTCTTCTTCATTACAAGTAGAGAAGGACCAACACACACTTACACCAAAAATTTAAAAGCCACATATAGTTTCCAAGTCCTGTTTTGTAAATCACAAAGTTAATTTGTATTATGTGCAGAAACATTTACAATTTACAAGTAGCCATCCTAAGATTTTTTTTGTTTGTTTTATTTTGCTTTGTTTTCTTTTGTTTTGTTCTTATACCTTACATCATTCCAACTAGGATCTAAAGGATCTAAGTTGATGGGAACTTGAGTCTTCTGGGTCTCAGAACTTCATGAGGCTCTACCTCTCTATATATAGTAGTTACTTTGCTAGTTGATACAGCAGAACACCTGAAAGAAAGAGCTTATTTTGATTCACAGTTTGAAGATACAGTGAATCAGGGCAGCAAAGACATAGCAGCAGGAGAATGAAGTAACTGGCCCCTCATTCTGTCTGAAATCAGGAAGAAGAGCAATGAATGCTGTGCTCAATGGATGCCTCCTATTTATTCAATCCAACCTCCAGATCCTGGGTAGTGCCACCCACTTTTGGCATGGATAATCCATTCTGATTAATCCAAAACTAGAAAATCCCTCAAAGACAAGGCTAGAAATGTTTCTGTGGTCAAGCTAATAATAAAGATTCACCATTATACCTCTCCAAGGAAATAGAGCTGAATCTACTGCTCCCACAGGACACAGCTTCATCACAGGGTGTGTATCAGTGCAATGCTACCTTGCCACTCCAGGAGAGTGGGCATTGTATTGCCCATTGTGCTGGAGTTGCCGCTCACAAGGGTGTGGGGAAGAAAGGCTCTTCCCCCTTGGCCTCTCTGAAACAGACCATGCAGTCTCTCATACCATCAGGTTTCTATTTCTGAATCATGGTGTTGTGGAGCTTCCCAAGCTCTGAAATCAGTTGATGCCATTCTTTATGATCAACATATGCATGTGTGTTCATGCCTGTGAGTATCCAGATTGTCTACAAAGTCCTGACTCATACAATATATTATTTTAGCTAGGGTACTGAAGTTTAATGCTGCCTAACACAAAGGCTAATGAGAAGATTAAATCTTTAAAATTGTGCTAAAACTGGCATAAGAAGACAACAGATTTCTTCCATTTCATATCTTATACATGGAGAAAGCAGTGGGGACAAAGGTGTTGGTCATTCTGGACTTCAGTCTCACCCCTCTAGACAAGTGGTCAGCCATGTTTTTGTTATTGTTGTTTTCATCCCTTTCTTCCCTGCCATTATATATGTCAGCTCAGACATTTACTGAAATGCTAAGTTTACCTAGTGTCTGCTGATATCAGCCTATCAGCCCTTGTAGTCCTCCAGCAATATGTAGGCTAGAGAAAGTGTTAAGACAGAATAAACCAATCATAACACTGTGTATATGCAAAACTGATAATCATAAGCACATTCTCTATTTCTGCAAGATGGAGTATACGTTGTCCTTCTAATACAGAATATGAAAGTGTTCCTATCTGTTCCTTCTGTCTGCTATTTTTATTGGATCATGAGGGTTCATGAAACCATTCTTGAAGTCTATACTGGAAAGAAATAGAGGAAGATGGCAGTCTAGAACTCCTCCAACTCTCTCCCCAGGAAGCCTAGCATGACTTTCCTATGTTGGTATAACCTCTCTTCCCCACTGTGGGGAATTCACGGAGGCACACAGGTTCCTATGTCTAGCTAAGTTCAGGTTACTGGGGGCAGTACAATGCAGAGAGAGAAGCTTGTGACACATTGTTTGTTTCTACTAGGGACCTGGTCTATTTCTTACCAAATGAAAAAGCCCAAATCCAACTGAATATACCCTACAATATTCCTGTCTTAGGGTTTTACTGCTGTAAACAGACACCATGACCAAGGCAAGTCTTATAAAGGACATTTAATTGTGGCTAACTTACAGATTCATCAAGGCAGATGTGGGGCTGAGAGAACTGAGAGTTCCACCTCTTGTTCCAAAGGCAGTTAGGAGAAGGCTGACTCCCACATGGTTAGGAGGAGGGTCTCATTGCCTACCCCCACAGTGACACACTTCTTTCACCAAGACCACACCTACTCCAACAAGGCCAATCCTCCAAATAGTGTCATTCTCTGGGCCAAGCATATTCAAATCACCACAATTCTCATCACAGCACTGACATAGGCATCTTAAATGACTAAAGACTGTATTTCATGTTCTGGAATTTATTTGAAAAGGTTAAGTTCTAGGGCAGCTGTCACCACAAATCTTTCCAAACCCTCATTGTTGCTCAAGGTCAATCTTAAATTCATATTCTTTTGGTGACATAAATTCTTTTCTGCTAAAACAATTACTTACCCATTGAGTATGTGCATTCACAAACATTCTAAAATTTAAGTGAAAAGAATGTTAAGATGAGAAGAATAGAACGGGGTAAATGTCTCAAAGGCAAAGTACTCACTCTGAAAGCTCCCTGAGTTTGGATCCTTAGGACTTACATAAAGCAAAATGTTCAGCTCTATACTACAATCCCAGGACAGGAAGGCAGAAACAGGAGGATTCTGGGATAGTGATGACTTCAAAATAAAAGGTAGAGCATGATTGAGGCAGATACCAATATTGACCCCTGGCCATATGCATAAGAACAGGCATGTAAGCCCCAATCCAAATGAATACACACATGTATATCACCCCAACATATAGAGATGATAAAATAGTGCTGATTACATCTTTAAAAAAATATCCAGGGAGCAGGTCATATGGCTCAGTTGATAGAGCAATTGCCTAATATGCAGTAAACCTTTGATTTGATCCCCAGAACTGCACAAACTAGCAAGGTCCTTCAGTCATATAATTCAAGCTTGGGGGTATGGGGTAGAGGTTGGAGGATCTGTAATATAGGTCATCCTTGGCTATATGGAAAGTTCAAGGCCAGTCTGAGGTACGTTTGAACTTTCCTGAAAGAGAAATGGTAGAGAAAGAATAGAAGGTAGGACAGGAAGATAGGGAAGAATCAACCATCTACTGTGTAACTATTAACTTAGTTGCTACATTCCTCTGTAGAGAAATATGATCCAGTTCTCTTGTTAACTCTCTGTGGAATCTCTGTAAAGGGTTAGTGCTCACTGTAATGTTTTCCTCTCTAGACTGTGGATGGTTAGATGAGATGGTCTGCTAAGGTAATTAGTGAAGGCCTTATTCACAAGCTCCTCTCTAAAAATAACTATGGCAATTATCCAGTGAGAGCCAAACTTGATTCCCAGCTGGCACACTGCTCTTTCCTTTAACACTCCTAGTTTTAGCCAGAATAATGGGCAACAGAATAATAGGTCAGATTGCTCTGTAAGTAGCTACAGAATATTGGAGGGTGATTTGATATTAGGTGACTTGACACTGGAACTATGGAGTTGCAATGTGAAGTTTCATTGTTTTGGTTTTTTTTTAATCAAAGTTTGAAATTGTCCACAAGTAATCCAGATCCCTTAAATGAAAAAATTATGCTCACTGCAAAATTAAAACCCAATAAAGCCTGATCTCTTCCTTAGAGAATTATACCCAGGCAAGCAGAAAAATCTTTCAGCTCTAGCTCAGAGCAAGGAAAGTGGCTGCCAGCTCAGGAGGGATGGAAAATCTAATCATAAACAATGTGCTGAGATCTGGACACTTCCAGAGTCTTCTAAGCTGATATTTGCCACTAAAAAGGAAATCTGAGTTGACATGACTTTTATGAGCCATTTATTAGTGCATTGGCTGGGGAAGGAGCTGAGTAGCCTTCAATCTGCCTTCAGTTCAAACTCATAGTGTCTTACAAGCTGAGAGAAGCAGAAGGGACTGGAATGGCTGTTAGGACTAGTTAAGAAGAGAATCAGGCAGATCTTGTCACTCCTTGCTTGAGTTCAGCAGGGTTTGTGCTTCCAGGAGGAACCTGAAATGGAATTTGCATTAATCTTGAGCCAGGAGACATGCCTTGGATGTCCCAATCAATCAGTCCTCCAAAGAGAGGAGCCAGCTAGCATTCGTAATGAAACTCAAAATCCCTGACTTGAACTTGGATAACTATCACGACTAAAGAAATTAATCAGACTCAAACTGACGACCAACTTCGCAATATAATCTGCACAGAGGGCTGTAACTTTGTGGCTCCCTGGTTAATGGGAAAAACAGTGCAGTAAGTGACAAGGCCCGAGCTCTACCAAGGGCCAGAGGTAGTCTAGCTGACCCTGTAAACACCAGGAGTGGTGCTGAGTCCCCTATTACAAATTTTGTAATTTCTTAATTTTTTTTAAATTAAAAAACAATTTAATTTCCTAACATTTAAAAATTTAAAAATTTGAAACCTTTAAAGCTTATTTTAAAACTGATACATGAAAACACATATATTATTCATAATTGATGGTTACTGTGTAATGTTTGAGTACATATATGCATTTTATAATGTTTATACTGAGTTTAGCATGTCTGTAGTCAAACATCTGTTGCTTCTTTACAGAAAAAAAATCTTCAAAATCCTATTTAAAATGTGCAGCACATGTTTGATATCTACAGTATATGGAAATATCTTTTCATTGAAGATTTATTTATTTTTATTGTACGTGTATGAGTATTTTGCCTACATGTAAGTATTCTTCATAATGCCCAGAGAAAACAGAAGAATATGGTGGATTCCCTGGAACTAGTGTTACTTATATTGTGAACCAACATGCCCAATCCTGGGAACTGACCCAGTTCTTGGCATGCTAAGGCAGAAAAATTGTTTGAGTTCAAGGTTAGCCTGGGCTACAGAATAAAACTCCATCTCAAAACAAAGCAAAGTCTAAAAGCAAAATGGAATAGCAAAAGGAAAAATAAATCCATTAGGTTTTTACCACTTCCAAAACAGCAGAAAGGAAGAAAACATGGGGGTAAAAGTTAAACATCTAAATATTAATTAGATATTATATCTAAATATTAACTAAATATTACTAGGCAACAGTTAAGCATCTAAATATTAGAATATGAGACAAAAAAATTAAAAAGAGGGTCTAGAGAGACGCTTCGATAGTTAAAAGCACAGGCTGCTAAGCCAGAAGCCCCAATTTTAATTTCCAGTACTTATATACTGCTGGTACTTCTCCATTGTGGACAGGAGAGAAAAGAAGCAAAATGCATCTTATGAGATTGATAAACAGAAGAAGAATTTACTGGACTAAGGGGTGTTCAAAGGTAGAGTCAGTGACCTATGAACCACTGTCAGCTTGTGATTCCTTATCTTTAGAGTTTGAAAAAGACAATTCAGACTTGAGGGTTTGGCTCAAGGGTACATGAAACCCTATACGTCATAAAGCTTGGCTGGCAGTTGCCTTAGTTAGGGTTTTATTGCTGTGAGGAGAACCGTGACCACAAAATCTCTTATAATTTAATTGGAGCTGGCTCACAGTTTGGAGGTTTAGTCCATTATCATCATGGTGACAGCATGGTGGCATAAAGGCAAAGTGCTGTTTGGAGAGGTAACTGAGAGTTCTACATCTGGATCCCCAGATAGCAGGAAGAGCGAACAACACTGGCCTAGCTTGGACTTCTGAAAATCCAAAGTCCACCCCCAATGACACACCCAGTCCAACAATGCCACATCTCCCAAAAGTGCTGCTTCCTATGAGCCCATGGGGGCCATTTTTATTCAAATCACCAGAGTGAAGCATACCTATAATACCAGCATGCAGGATTACAGACAGAAGGACTCAAAGACATCCTCATCAATAGCTAACATTGGTTGTGCTGGGCTAAGTTTGAAAACAGACATGATAGATGAATATACAGCAGATGCCTTCATACAGCTTAAAGTGTCACAGGCAAACAGGGTGGGAAGCATTGCTAAGTAAGGCTTGGTATGAGAAGATCCAGAGAACACAGCAGGATGGACATAGTGACCAATTCCCACATTGGCCCTGTCATCTACTTACAATTGCTGCCAGAGAAAGTGACCTAAGGATTGAATCATGGCCACTCCCCATTCCCGTTAGGACCCCTGTATGTTCAACTTGCGACCCCCTTTTATCAGCACACAGCTTCTGTTTTCAGGTTCACAAAAATGTCATTTGTTCTCCTAGCTAAGGCTATGTGGAGAGCAGCAATCTAAAAATAGTTAACTTTCACAAAATGGTGGATTTGTCTCAACGTTTTTGCAAAAATAACTGATGTAGATTTGTACTGCTGTTGCAAACCAATGCATATGAGAATTTATAATTAGCATATCATGAGGGCCTACACCTTGCTTCTTTTCCTCCCTCTGATCTCTTCCTAGCTGTAATTAAACCAGCTGTGGCTATTTATGCCTTTTTATGTTCCTTCCTCTCTTTCTGTCAGAACTATTCAAAAAATAAAAAAAAAAATAAAATAAAGTCTTAACATTAACTTGGATAAATCACACCAGGGTCTCATTTGAGCCTATAATTAAAATGCAGTTTAATCCACAGCACATAATTAATCTAATCTAACATGCCTGAGTAAAAAGATACCAGTGTAAATGTTTTTTTCCTACCTGACACAGAGGCCAAAATACAGTGCTTCTACCAGCTACCATCACCCCACCAGCTACCACTGTCTCTACCAGTTATCACCACTGCACCAGTTACCACCATCCCCACCAGCTACCACTATCCTCACTAGCTACACCCCAGCTTCCAATGGCCCATCAAGCATAAAACCAGAAAGAGCCTTAGCAACTTCCACTGGATCATTAAAAGTCAGAAAAAGTAACCAGACACCCTTCTAGAGAATGTCTCCCAAGTAGCCAGCCTGCACCAAACAAGGGGTCCAACTGTGCCATCTCCTACAGGAAGAAGGGTATTTGGATTTAAGACGAGGTAGGATTTGAACTCTAGTCTCCAGGGATAAGCTTGTTGATACCCACATTCTCTGCACAAAAAACAGGGAAATATGTGTGTTACTAAGTTCATCTTCCCCATTGTGCATCTTGGGTCACTGGTGGCTACCTTTCTTATATTCTGCATCAAGAATCACCCATTGAGGATGGGGAAAGATGCCCAGAGACCTGCCTGCTTCCACATAGCACAAGTAGGTTATAGACAAGCAGAGGCCTGCCTGCTGCCACACAAGGCACAGCACAGGAGGAGGAAGACATCTAGAGACCTTCTTATCCCCATACTACATGTGTGGGTTGTAGATACCTAGAAACCTGTTTGCCATCATGCAGTATAGTATGGGTAGAAATCACCCACAGGCCAGCCTGCAATGTATGTGGTGGACTGAGAGGGAAGGAAGAGAAACAAAATAGTCTGAGTATTGTGAAGAGAGATAGAACTAAAGATGTAAGGGTAGAAAACATAGCCTGCTGTGAGTAGCCAGCCCAGCCATATGAGGCCATCTTTTGGTCTGTAGCCATGCAATAGCGAGAGTTGATGTCCATGGCCCACATTACCGTGTGGGCATCCCTGCTCTGGGCAGTCACCTGGGACCACATAGATGTCCAAGAGTTGTGCAAATCTGGGCCCTTCCCTCACTGGCTTAGGCACTTCCGGCGAGCTGGCCCCTTCTCTTGCCAGCAGCATTCAGGGAGAGTGACGCCTGTACCTTGCTGCATAGGCAGGGCTGGCACAGGTGAGCTGGCTCTGAGATTGTGAATATGGGAGAGTTGGCCTAGGTGAGTGGGTAATGCCCTCCCTGCCTTCACCCCTTGCCACCTAAGGGAGTCATGAGAGCTTGTTCTGGGGTCCTGAGAGCTGGTGAGCTGCCCCTGCCCCTAACAGGTTGCAGCACTTGGGAGAGCAGGCTCTGTGCCTCAACTGGGCAGCATAGTAGAGCTGGTTCTGGAAACTTGGGTATGGGTGAGTTGGCCTGAAGGACACAACAGCAGGAGAGCTGACCCTGCCTCCAGCCTGGTAGGCATTGGACAGCCTAGCTGGAGCAGTGTTGGAGAGGTCTCCCTGGTGATGAAGATGCAGGACAGCTTAGCTATGACTCAAACTCAGACCCAGAGTTTTGATCCCAAAATCTATATGATCTGTGAACTGTTAGAGTGTGTGAAAGGGCCAGTTTTACTGATTCAAAGCTGGATCATCTCCATGACACAGGAGAACAGTAGCATAACCAAGCAGAGTCCCAGTGTGAATCCAATATTGTTAGTATGACAGACGCCAGAGACCTTGAACCAGAACAATGGCTCATTGCATTGAACATTTGCAAGTGAAGATGTGTGGAAAGGGAAAGGCTCTGTGTTACACATTATAGCCTCCACAACAAGGTATTTCTCATGCTTTGTTTTGTCTGTTTCTCTGGTTTTTATTTTCTTTTAAAGGTGAAGTTTCCCATAGCAAAGGGTAGATACACGGGGATGGGAAAATGAGTGGAACCTGGGTGCCTGATATAAAACTCACAAAAAAAAATCATAGAAAATTTTTTAAAAGAATTATCCATTGAAGCAGATTATCTAAAAATGTTTCTAAATGGTGTCTATTGGGGTCTGTTTCTCCCCGCAAATCAGAATGTCTTTAAGTGAATAAAGTTTGGAAATCATGCCCCATCTTTTCATGGTGGGGAGCTCGGTCTGCATGCCCAGCAAGCCGGTGTGGCTGTCTCTTTCTGAGTTGGGCTTTGGTATCTTCAACAGTGGAAAGAGCCCTACCTTGCTGCCCCTCATTCTTTAGTGTGAATCTCCTCCCTGTGTTTTCAGGTTATGCGTGCCTTCTGTCATCCATGGTGCATAGGCCTTGCCATATTCTTTAATTCTTCTTGTTTCTTTTAAAAGAGGCTCTCATGTAACCTAGTTCAGCCTCTTATGCCCTATGTAGCCAAAGATAACTTTGAACTTCTGAACGTCCTGTTTGTAACTACTAAGTGCAGGATTATATGCATATACTACCTCTCCCCAGTTGTATCTTGCTAGGAATGGAACCCAGTCTTGTGTGGATGTTAACCAAGCCATGTCCCAAGTCCCTGGCCTCTGTATTCTTCAGTATACTTCCAGGGGAAGGCGTGGGATGCAAACATCTACTTTTTTTTCCCTTGTTCTCTGTAGAACACCTCACACTTAACAGAACTTTTAATTGCAGTGAAAGTATTTCTCAAACGCTGAGTAAAAAATTAGCATGTCAGCACAGCAGGTGGAGATGGGATTATTACTAAGAATAGTAGCCCAGCTCCCCAGCTAACACCTTTTTCTGTTTAGAGACTGGATAAAGAAATGGTTTCTGACAGAGCCTGGCACATTTTCATCAATTAACAGAAGAAACTCACTTTCTGTCCTTGAATCGGAACACTTTTAATAGACTTTCACATTTTCCCAACTAGATCTAAGGGGCAATGTGCATAAGCACGTGCAGTCCTGCTGATAACAACTCACCCTTTGAGTCAACCCACATGGTCCTTTCTTCCCACAGAAACAGGCCAGAGTCCCTTCCTCTCCTTCCTTCCTCTCCTTCCTTCCTCTCCTTCCTTCCTTCCTTCCTCCCTTCCTTCCTTCCTTCCTTTCTTCCTACTTATCTGTTTTTACACAGAATCTCAAAATTTCTCTGCAGCTAAGGATAACCTTGTCACTACTTCCTAAACACACAGATTATAGACATGCACCAATGCACACAGTTTACAGGTGCCTGGGATCGAGACTGGTACATGCTAAGCAAGCACCCCATCAATAAAGCCATGGGGTTGATTTGAATTGAGAAATGTTTCCCATAGAATCATGCAATTGAAAACTTGGTCACCAGTTACTGTCAGAGTTGGGGAAGGTTATGGAACTTGTAGGAGGTAGAGCCATGTGGCAGATGTTTGGCACTAGAGAAGGGCTTAGAGCAAATGCCCTAGCCTTGTTCCACCACACTGCTACTGAGTGTGGTGGACACACAGTAGCATCTCAGAAGGAATGTGTCATATCAGGGCTACATATATTACATGCAAATTCAAGTTGCATTAAAAATCACTTGGCCCACTGCAAGTCCTGGTCCAGAAAATTAATCAGTCCTGTTTGTAACTAGAAACATGTACTCCCAACTTTTTATGCTCTCTTGAAAGCCATTTGTAGGAAAAGCAGTGACCTTCCATTCTTCCCTGTTCCTTGCCTCATTTAGTAGCAGGAGACAGATACTGCTAGAGCTTGGAGCTTAAAGTCCATCAAAGGCCCACATGCCAAAGTCTCACTCCCCAGCTCAGTGCTGGTTGGAGCATGGTGGGAACTAAGGGCAGGCATGATGGATAGAAGTGAGACCAGTGGGAACCATCACACTGCAGTCTCTTTCCACTTCTCTCATTCACTAGCCACGAAGTGAGCAGACAAGCTCTATCACATGCTTCCCCAAAGGATGTGTTGCCACAGGCCCAGAGAAATGAGGCCTGTCTTAGGGCAAAACTCTGAAACTAGTCCAAAATGAGCTTTATCTCTTCCTGAACTGATTACTTAGAGTAATTTGTCATAGTAATGGAAAGAACGGGATCGCAGTATCCTTTCTAACGAAAGAGTTAGTAAAGGAAACTGATGCTCTTAAAGCCAGTACCAAGCCGGCACATGACCTGCCTTTCTGTTCTGCAATCAGGATGACGGTTCGCACAGTGGCAGCATTTAGAGCATGAGAAATGTATCTGAGGGGTCACTTGCATCAAACATTGGTGGAGTACATGAGTAGCCTTAACTTGCTACAAACCACAGTTTCTCCTTGATTCCTCAGGCAGGGTCTCTATTTTTCTGTCATGGGGCTTCTAATTCTCAGTTGGCTGTGAATTTGAATAGGGAAGTACCTGGTTATATTCTTATATATATGACTCTCACCATTATTTTCAATGTTGGCTGAAGGCAGAGATTCATGAGTCCTCAAGAATGTTGAAGAAAGAAAATAAGCAAGGCAAGAGATGATCAAGCACCTCTCAGCTTCTGTAGTTACAGAAAAAAGTGCCATGCTTTCTTACAAAAAAAGTAAACATTTTTAAAAGGCTCAGCATCTTAGTAACTTTTATATACACAAAATCTGAATATATTCAGCCATTGACATTTTTCTATCTTCCACTCTAAAACTAGAAAATCTGGCAGAAGCATTGGACAGACTTTTTAAGTAGTTCCAAAGGCAGAAGGGTTCAGAAACACCAATACCATAGACACTGACCTTCACAGAGACCTTTGAAACATCTATCCTGTTCTTACAGTACAAATACACACACACACACACACACACACACACACACACACCACAAACATTCACACTTGGCAGAGTTCATAGCAGACAAGCTATAGCTTTCTTTCTTTTTTTTTTTTTTTTTTTTTTGGTTCTTTTTTTCCAGAGCTGGGGATCGAACCCAGGGCCTTGCACTTCCTAGGCAAGCGCTCTACCACTGAGCTAAATTCCCAACCCCAAGCTATAGCTTTCTTAATACCACTACCTTCCCTGCCCTACCTCCTAATGGTACCTTCTGCTGTGAACTCCTCTGTGGATCAGTCACTGCTGAGGCTAGTGCCTTTGTAGTCCAGTCACTCTAAACACTGCTGCACTATGGAATAGATCTTTATGGCCTGAGTCTTTGAGGAACATTGGGCCCAGACTTCCTAATGACCTGCTGTCAGGAAAGGTTCCCAGCTTACAGGGTAAAACAGGCCTGGTACACAAGATATACAAGTTATATACTTATATACAAGGTCAGAACCATCTTGACCAGGATACAGTCATTACAAAGTGTGTAACTAAATTTTGGCTTTCTTATTAATGCACATAAAATTATTTTCAATTACTGTAACCTACATAATCACCTTCTTCTAAAAATTCTAATTGTTGTTAAATAAGTCTACATTGTCATATTATCAAATTTAGTATAACACTACTTCAAAGGAAACAAATGAAGTATAAACAATTTTCATCAGGTTCCCTTCAATTCAGTATTTTATGAGACAAAAATTCTAAATAGAGGCAAGAACATTTTTCTATCATGGAAAATTACACAGGATGTAAGTAAAAATGTGTTTTGTTTGTGGCAAATATTTCAAGTCATCAGTAGGTACATGAAGGTTCCTAAGTACATATTTCTCCTCAGGGACAAAGTTGACAAGGAGATTTGCCTGCTCCTCTCTATGTAAGTTTTATGCTTAAAGGTCCCTCTGTATGTACACAATCCACTCTCCTTTGAGGCTATAACTTGACCAACAAGAATGACTATTTCAGGAAGAACACAAAGACGAGAATCTGTGTGCCCTGAGATGGTACACATTCAATAGTCAGCTGGCCTTCTCTCTCCCAGCCTCTTTCCACCTAAGAAGTATGAAGGTGCTTGGGGCTCTATCTATTCCAACACTTTCCATTCTTAAAACACACAATTTTCCTGAGCAAATCAGTGTGAGGGCATGTTAGTGCCTAGTGCAAACTCAGGCTATCTTATCCAGTCTGGTAGGACAGGTGGTGGGATACATTATTAATTATCAAACTGCCATAACTTATTAGGAAATAGGAACCCCTTTCACTCAGACAGCTGCTGATGTATCTGCCCTTTCAAATCTTATAAACTTTGAGAGATTATAAACTAAAGAATTTGAACGAATGTTCTGATGCTAAGGTCATGTTGGTTCTTGATGGATCAATAAAGATACCAGCAACCAATGTCTGAGAAAGGAGTGGAAAACCTAGAGTTGTACAGGAGGACAAAGAGAGAATTGGGTGAACTGGTAAAGAAGAAGGAGGCAATAGCAGGAGGAGATAAAGCCAGCCAGCCATGTGAGTTTTTGGTTGGAGTGGACAATGGCCACTCTATCTAATTATGCCTCTGGTGGCAAGGGAGTTTTTGGAGTACCCAGTCATTGAGTTAGCAAAGGCTTTTTTTGTATTGGCTTTTTAAAATTTTACATTTCAAATGTTATTCCCTTTCCTGATTTCCCATAAACCCCCTATTCCATCGAGCCCGTCCCTTCTTCTATGAGGGTGTTCCCCCACCCAACCACCCACCCCTTTCTGCCTCCCTGCCCTGACATTCCCCTACACTGGGGGGGTCCATCGTTGGCAGGATAGCAAAGGAATTTTAACATTAATTGGTGTGTGAGTATTGTTTTTTATCCATGGATCCAAGGAAATCTGGGTGAGGGCTGGTAGCAATATCTGCCTGGAGCTTAAAGTGGGGTAGTAAAAACTACACACAAATGGCACACAATATGGAAGGCAAGAATCCACTATTAATTTAGGCATTCTCAAATGGTATATACAATGATATAGTTTAATAGTGGGAGAGCTGGTTTCTCAGCTGAGCAGACCAAGTCATGAGGCCTCAGGGCATGAAACTTGAACAAAGAAGCACAGTGAGAGCCTCAGCTCAGAGACACTGGGAGCTCCTGCTGTGTACAGAAACAGGGAGGCTACTCTAAGGCAGTGAGGGGCAAACAATAAAAGCTGCCTGATTCTTACAAGCCAGTAATCAAAAGATAGATTTTTTAAAATTTGATTTAATTACTTTTAAGAATAAAAGGGAATATAGATTTTGCCCAAGTCATGTGGGAAAGAAAGAGCTTAAGATGAGGAGCAGAGAGCCACTTGGTAAATGCAGCAAATATTAAGAGGAGAAAAGTTAGAGAGAATAAATGAATAAATACGTTAAAGATATATGTCTTGCCAGAACAATTTCTTAGGATATATGAGCATGATCTACTCATGGGATTTTGGGGATTTCTTTTCCTGGTACGACATACATAGAACCTGGAAATAGGTCTATACAGTAAGTAAAGGGGAATTTAATTGAAGTTAATTGCAGAGAAATAAAAATATTGAGACATTTGATCTTAAAATATTAGATTGAAATAGGGTGTAGGTTGCCTAGCCTATCCCAAACAACAGAAATCTGGGCCTTGATAATTATATAAAGAGAGACCCTGGAAAGAGGCTCATACAGAAAGTATACAGAAACATTAAGCTCCACAGAAGAGAGAAATTAGGGAGATTGAATGAAAAAAAATGAGTTAGAGAAGATATGAAAAAGTCTTGCCAGAATAATATCTTGGGATCTTTGAACATGATCTACTCATGATATTTCTGGGGTTTCTGTGCCTGGAATGACAAATAGAACCTGGAAATAAGCTTATGTAGTAGGTATACATAGGTAATAAAATACTGAGGCATTCAATCTTAAAAAATCAGACTAAAGGCAGGGGGTACGTTGCTAGCCTATTTCAAACAGTAGAAATTTAGTCCTTGATTTCATAAGATTGGGGCTAGAGACAGCAGAATCACTGTCTCATCAGGTAACATTTGTTTAGATTGCTTTATTTTCTTTGAATTGTTTTATTTATTTATTTTGAGTGTGGGTTTGAGATTGGTGGTTATATTAAAATTCCTCTGGGAGAGAGGTGAATCTAAAGGTTTAATGATTTCTGGTTACTGGACTAAGGACATGTTATTTTGAAAGAGGTTCTGTATTTGTATTGACAGGAAAGGAGAAGAGACTTTGAATCCGATCCAGAGTCATATGGATCAGATAAGACAGGGGGAGACCCCCTGAAGAACTAGAAAATGTCCAGAAAATCAAACAGGACAGGTAATGATTCATCATGCCATCCTTCACATGGCATGAATGAAGACTAATTGCAATTGGTTATTAAAAGAATTAACTCATAAAAAAAGACAGGTGTCTTTCACCTGCTTAAACAAGGAGCAGAATTTCATCGTTAACTGAACTGCGCACCCTGCGCAATCCATAAAAAATCTTAATGATACTAAAATTTTGGTTGTGAGATTCATATCATATAGAATGTACAGCTCTGACAAGACTCATCTGCTGGAAGACTGAGCTGAAGTGCTTGATCCCCTGCTTCTGGTTGCTGCCCAAAACAGCTTCATGAATTGCTGCTGATTCCAGATCATCTGGCCTCATCCAACCTTTTAGACAGATTCAGCCAGAACTTCACTCAAGCTCTGAAATATCCAAATATAAAGAAACTGGATAACAGATGCTCAAGTTAACTTTCTTAAATTTTTCTAATTTTCTATCCCTCTCCACTCCTTTTGAAAATCTCTTGTCACCCATATTTAGCAGGAAGAAGCTGTAGAAAGTTGTCAGGCTAATACCCTGGGTTTGGGTGTCTGGTAATGCTCATTTTACAATTGTAGGTAGGTTGTAATTTTAAAGGATGATTTGGAAATGGTCATAATTTTGAACAGGGAGGATATAGGTGAGATAGATTACTAAATTTTATTCTTGAACAAATATGTAGCAATAATCTTAATTGATAGAAATCTTTATAGTTGATACAATTTGAAGTTATAAATTTTTACATTGGTACAGAATTTATATTGATATAGATCTAAGGCTTTCATTGGTGTGAATTTCTTATATTACAACAAAATTTGAAATTAATATTGTGATACCCTTAGATAGGTATTGTGCCTATGCAATTCATTTAAGAATATGAGACTTAGACCCAGTCCTTCTGATAACTGCATACAAACTGCTTAAGATGGCTAAGCCACGGAAGTTGAGGGTCAGATGGAAAACTCATGGTTCTGTGAGATCCTGATTCACTTATAATAAAGTGTTTTCAGTTTACTCAAATAGGAATGGCTAAGAGAAATTAAGGTTTAGCAGTTCAAAGATACTTAGTCTTCAAAAAACATCAGAAATCTACAGAATGTGACATCTAATGTTATGTAATTATTAAGAATCATTTGACAATGAGAAATGTCTGCTCCAGATAGTTTCTCCATTCTCCTTCAAAGAAAATTTGAGTATCTTTAACTCCAGGCAAGTTTGCTTATGGTAGCAAGGGAGTCATGGAGCCCAAATTGCCTATTTCATCTACATACAAAATACTCTTCAGGAAAAGGATAAGCTATGCCGAGTAGTTAACTGATAGTGCTGCAAAGACAAGGTAAACCATCATTCATAATCCTGCTTTACAAAGTCTGTCAGATGATCCTGGGCCAAAAGGCAGAAGACAGATGCTCCAACAGTACAAGAACTTAGGGGTTTGTCCAAGTACTCAGCTGTTTCTACAAATAGTTACATTTGAGAAGCTGTGTTTAGTGCTTTCTATATACCCAAGTAATGTTTAAGTTGTTCTCCAAATTCTGATGGGAATGAAGACTAGTTATAACCTCATAATTAAACTCAAGTTGTTTAACATTAAGAGAGAAAACTTAGAGTGGAAGACATAGTTTTCAGATGGTGTTAGAGGCTAAAATGTAAACATAATCCAGTGATAGAATCATAATCTTATTACAAAATACCTCAGCGTGACTCGAACCAAGCAAGTAAAATATCTGTATGAAAAGAACTTCAAGTCTCTGAAGAAAGAAATTAAAGAAACTCTCAGAAGATGAAAAGATCTCCCATGCTCATGTATTGGCAGGACTAATATTGTAAAATGACCATCTTGCCAAAAGCAATCTATAGATTCAACGCAATCACCATCAAAATTCCAACACAGTTCTTCATAGAGTTAGGAAGAGCAATTTGCAAATTCATTCAGAATAACAAAAAACCTAGGATAGGCAAAACTATCCTCAGAAATAAAAGAACTTCTGGGGGAAATCACCAGTCCTGACCTCAAGCTGTATTACCTATGAATCGTGATAAAAGCTGTATGGCATTGGTACAGAGACAGGCAGGTAGATCAGTGGAATACAATTGAAGACCCAGAAATGAACCTACATACCCATGGTCACTTGATCTTTGACAAAGGAGCTAAAACCATCCAGTGGGAAAAAGATAGCATTTTCAACAAATAGTGCTGGTTCAACTGAAGGTCAGCATGTAGAAGAATGCAAATGGATTCATTCTTAATGCCTGTATGACTCTTAAGTCCAGATAAACTCAAACTAACAGAAGAAAAAGTGGGGAAGAGTCTTGTACACATGGGCATTTGGGAACATTTTCTGAACCGAACAGCAATGACTTAGGCTCTAAGATCAAGAATCGACAAATGGGACTCATAAGATTGCAAAGCTACTGTAAGGCAAAGAACAATGTGAGTAGGACAAAATGGCAACCAACAGATTGGGAAAAGATCCTCATCAATCCTACATACAATAGAGGGCTAATATCTAATATATACAAATAAATCAAGAAGTTAGACTCCAGAGAGTCAAATAACCCTATTAAAAATGGGGTACAGAGCTATAAAAAGAATTCTCAGCTGAGGAATATCTATGGAATGGCTGAGATGTGCCTAAAGAAATGTTCAACATCCTTAGGTATCAGGGAAAGGCAGATCAAAACAACCCTGAGATTCCACCTCACACCAGTCAGAATGGCTAAGATAAAAAACTCAGGTGACAACAGATGCTGGCAAGGATGTGGAGAAAGAGGAACACTCCTCCATTGTTGGTGGGATCGCAACCTGGTAAATCTACTCTGGAAATCAACCTGAAGGTTCCTCAGAAAATTAGACACAGTACTACCTGAGGGCCCAGCTATACCACTCCTGGGCATATACCGAAAAGATGGTCCAACATATAACAAGGACATATGCTCCACTATGTTTATAACAGCCTTATTTATAATAGCCAGAAGCTGGAAAGAACCCATGTGTCCCTCAACAGAGGAATGGATGCACAATGACTTCATGAACTTCATAGGCAAATTGATGGAACTAGAAAATATCATCCTGAGGGGAAACCCAATCACAAAAAACCACACGTGGTATGAACTCACTGATAAGCTCAAAATCTCAGCTTTCCCAAGGTACAATCCACAGACCACATGAAACTCAAGAAAAAGGATGACCGACGTGCAGATGCTTCAGTCCTCATTAGAAAGGGGAACAAAAATATTCATAGGAGGAGATATGGAGACAAAATTTGGAGCACAGACTGAAGAAAGGCCATCCAGAGAGTGCCCCACATGAGAATCCAACACATATACAGCCACCAAACCCAGACAATATTGTTGATGCCAAGAAATGCAAGCTGACTGGAGCCTGATATAGCTGTCTCCTGAGACTCTGCCAGAGAATGACAAATACAGAGGAGGATGCATGCAGCCAACAACTGAACTGAGAATGAAGTCCCCAATGGAGGAGTTAGAAAAAGGATTGAAGGAGCTGAAGGGGCTTGCAACCCCATAAAACAACAATACCAACCAACTGGAGCTCCCAGGGGCTAAACCACCATCCAAAGAGTATCCATGGACAGACCCATGTCTCCAGCTTCATATGTAGCAGAGGATGGTCTTGTTGGGCACCAATGGGAGGAGAAGCCCTTGGTCCTCTCAAGACTTAATAACCCAATGTTTGGGAATGTCAGGGTGGGGTAGCAGGAAGTGCTTGGTGGGGTGGTTGTGGGAACACCCTCATAGAAGCTTGAGGAGGGGGATGGGATATGAATTTATGAATGGGAAAGAGGGAAATGGAATAACATTTGGAATGTAAATTAAAAAGTATCCAATAAAAAAGAATAAAATTCCTTTAAGTTAAGAATAATGGTAGAGTACTTTATCTAATTGACAATATGATAGACTAGATGTTAATAGTATATCATACTTTGTAATTTACTTAATTGTTATGGTTTTGTCCAATTTATGTGTGGAAAAAGAGTTATTATTATTATTATTAATTATTAATTATTCTTATACAGGAAAGATGAGATGTAGGGGGTGGTTCTGATGTTAGGGTTCTTTTTCTCAATTTGTTCTTGATTGATCAGTAAAGATACTAGTGACCAATGACTCAGGATGTGGTGGGATACTTAGAGCTGCACAGGAGGATGCAGAAAGAATTGAGAGAACAGAGGAAGAAGGAGGCAGTAGCAGCAAGAGATAAAGCCATGTGAGTTTTAGGTTGGAGTGTCCAATGGTCACTCTCTCCTCTTATGCCTGGGTGGCAGGGGATGTTAGGAGTACCTAGTCATTGAAATTGCAAAACATTTTAAGATTAACTGGTGTGTGTGTGTGTGTGTGTGTGTGTGTGTGTGTGTGTGTTGTTGTTGTTGTTGTTGTTGTTGCTGCTGCTGTTGTTGTTGTTTTATCTGTGGATCCAAGGGAATCTGGGTGGTTGCTGGTAGTGCGTTCTTCCTGGATCTTAAAGTGGGATAGCAAAAACTACATGCTACACGTATGTAGTTTCTTGGTGCAAAGTATAGGCTCATGTTTCTTTCACCCAGATCTAGGAATGGTCAACCAACAACATAGTTTACTGAAGATTTCATATGTTTAACACAGAGATCCACAACTGGACAGTGTGCAGAGAGTGAGAGATTTCTCAAAACTCATAGTTAAATGTGATGTCCTCATTCAATACCGTCCCTCAGGGCTCAAGGATCTATACAGAAGAATGGCACCAGGCAGTCATATGTCACAAATATATACATGAAAGCAAGAACACTCATATATTAATAGATAGATAGATGATAGATAGATAGATAGATAGATAGATAGATAGATAGATAGATAGATGATAAAGAATTTTTAAAAACAGTAGAACTATCTTATAAGAGGCTACAAAGGCAACAGCTGGGAAATGTGCAAGAAATGAGAGATTTTGGAGCACTCATAGTTAAATGGGATGTTTTCATTGAACACTTCCTTTCAGAACTCAGGGCTCTATACAAAAGAGGAGGTAGAAAGATTATAAGAGCCATAGGTGGTGGATGACTTCAAGGAAACAGTGTATTATTCCAGACACAATAGAACTAGTACACATATGAACTCATATAAACTACAGTAGAGTCACAAGGCCTGCACAAGTTCAAACAAGACAAATTCCCAGAATGAAGAAAAGGGAGTGAACATGGGATTCCATCCCTAAACTAAAATCCTACTTATAATTGATACTAGCAGGACAAGGAAAACTGGAGTGGCACTGGGCCTATCAACCACAATCCAGTACAGGCCCTATGCTAAAGAGCAGTTGGTCAGTACAAAATGGATTCCATGAGGGCCCCCTGTCTGTATGGTGGGGTGTGTGTGTGTGTGTGTGTGTGTGTGTGTGTGTGTGTGTGTGTGTGTGTTATGTAGTATGTGCGTGTGATGTTTGTCTTTATGTGCCATTTTGGTATGGTACTTTTTTTCTTTTTATATGTTGTTTTATTTGGGGATTTTATTTTCAAGTGAGAAATAAAGGACATAAAGGTAGATTGATAGAGAGGTAGTGAGGATCTAGGAGAACTTAGTGGAAGGGGAACTATATGATCAAATATATTGTGTGGAAAAATGTATAGCCAATAAATACCAAAAAGTAGGGGGTAACTTAGCTCAGTTTACTTTCTTAAAGTACCCAGGACCACCTAGCCAGGAATGGCATGTCCCGCAGTGAGCTGGATCCTTTCCTATCAATCATGTATAAAGAAAATGCTTGCACACAAGCCAGTCTGATGGAGGAATTTTAAGTTGTCTCGCCTCAAATTACTCTAGTTTGTATAGGTTGAAAAAAAAAAGCCCAAATAGCACAAATTGATATCAAATTTCATTTTTTTCTGGTAAAATTTAATTAAGTTAGGCAAAATAGATACATGTATAAATGAAAAAAGAGATGGAACCCAACTCATAAAATTACCATGCTTGTTTCCGTGTGAACAAGATAATTTTCTTCTAAAAGAAACTTATGCTCAGTAGGTAGAGTACGCATTCTTTTCAAGCATCCATGGAAAACTTATAAAAATTAACTAATAAGCATAAAGAGATCCAAAAATATTTCAATATCATTTTCCAAGCTCATCCAAACAAAAAATCATCATCCAAAAAGAAACTAAAATATCATTAAAATGTGCCTAGGTATACATTTATGCGGCTTGAATTTTATAAACAACAGAATAACTTGTTAATAATATTAACATTTAAAGCTGGACAGTGATTAAATGTACTACTTAGCAGCTCTAGAATAAATTTCAATTTAAATGTTACAGTCCTACATATATATATATATATGTGTATATATATACATACATATACATATATGTATATATACTTGCAAATATATATATATATATACATATTTGTGAGAGACTGTTAGAAGTAATGCAAGAGTCAAGCCTTTGGTGCAGGCCTGGAATCCCAGCTACAAAGGAAGCTGAGACAGGAGGATCACAAGGTCTGCCTGGGATGCTGAGCAAGTATAGAGCTGGCTAAGCAACTTAGTGAGATCTTGTTTCAGAGAGGGGAAGCAGTGATGGAGCTTGGTAGATGATGCAGAGGTTAAAAGCATGTGTTGCTCTTACAGAAGACATAAGCTTAGTCCCCAGTACCACTGTAGTTTCATACTGCCTGTTACTCTAAATGCAGAGAGATTTGAGGGCTTGGTGCTAACACACTCACATGCAAACCTACACAGAGACTCACACAATTACATATAATGAAAAATAATAATAATGAACCTTCTTTTAAGAGAAAAAATATGTTAGGGGCATAGCCCAGTGGTAGAGCTTTAGAATAATCAAAGATTCACTCTCCAAAAGTATAAAATAAACAAACGAATAAACCAAAGAAAGCAGGAAAAATTAGTACAAAAGAATGTTTGTATACATTTTGGTCTATTGAAAATAATAATAAAGGATGGCTCCTTAAGAGCACTGTCTATCTATTCTTCTAGAGGACTAAGATTTAACTCCCAGCACCCATACAGAAGCGCAAACTCCAGTTCCATGAGATCCATTGCCCACTTCTGACTTCAGTGGACCCTGAGCATATGTGCTACCCAGATAAACATACAGGCAAATTACTCATAAGCAAAATAAAAAGAAAATACTAATAAATGTATATATGTTTCAGCTCTGACAGTTAAGTCGAAGACATTAATGGGAAGAGAAGAATAGACAAAGCTGAGAATAGAAAAGGGTTACTTCTAGGGAAAAAAAGGATTCACCTGTGAAGAGGTAGATTGTGACTTTAAAAATATTCTCAAGTTTGGTGGATTGTTCTAAAATGGTAAGAACACACAATGTACTCTTCTGAATGTGAGACTGTCTTTCCTGTGTGTATGTGGGATCTTACTTCTTTAATACTCCACACCCTTTAATACACACACTTTAATACACCACACCCACCTTTGAACAGAACAGAACAGAACTGGCAGATGTAGGCAGGCCTAGTAAGAGAGTGCTAGAGAGAATAGGGAAAGAAAGAGTCCAGGAGGAACAGAAAGGGAGTCCAGGAGAAAGTGAAGGCAAGCAAGTATGATGGTCCACAATTTTGATCCTAGAACACGGGGGGCCGAGGGGAGGAGCAAAATCAGCCATTCTCAGCAATACAGGAAGTTTGAGGCCACCTTGAGGACCTTTCTTTTAAGTGGGCATGGTGTGTGTGTGTGTGTGTGTGTGTGTGTGTGTGTGTGTGTGTGTGTGTGTGGGCGCGCACTGACTCCTTGGGTTGCCATCTTGCTTCTGTGGCTCATGAGCTCCTTAAAATTAATTAAATAAATGTAAAGAAGTATTAATGTAAGAGCAATTAATAAAGAGAACGATGAGGGACTTTTTTCCCAAAATGTACAGCCTCTGTGGAGAGTTTTCCTTCTTTCTTGTTTGGGTCCCGAGACCTGCTGTGAGGTGTACCTATAATAAATTTCCAGCACAGTAAGAGAGCACAGACCTTCGCTCCTGGGATTTATCAGAACAGAATTTTTTTGCCTAAAGCCAGCAAAAATTTTCAGGGTTGGTGGCAGCAGCAGCAGCAGTGTAATGAGCCTCTGTTCATTAAAGACGGCATTTTCACACGCTGAGGTTACTTCTCTTTGTGTGGGCTCTCACTGAGCTATGCTTGGTAGAGAACCAGTCTACAAAAAATAATAAATTGGGAGGTCCACATTTTCAGGGCATGAGTCTCTGTAAAATCTTTATCGTTCTGCATCTTTAGACTGTAGAAACCAGTGTCATCACAACCAGCTATGTGTTCATATGTTTGTAAATTTTATGGCCCTGTCTGGTATAAACCACAGGGATGGGAGAGAATAGGAGTACTTACCTTTCATAGCTGTCTGAGCTTCAGAGTTTCATTCTGACCATCCTTGGTGGCTGTCTGCTTGGATGGCTCAGACTTGGAGGTCATACCTCACACCATAATTGTAGGAGTGTCTGAGATATATGTATATATGGGTTGGAAAAGCAAAGCATGGGGCAAGAATCTGAATCTCCACCTAGTTATCAGCATGTTACCAGCGCAGAAGGAAAGAAGATATGTGTGATCAAAGTACATGTGTGATCTACCCTTTGAGTACTAAACTACTGAGAAAATGAACCACAGAAAATTGTTGTTTTCCCACAAGTCTTATGCTTGGGAAAGAAAAGGCCAAAGCCTGGTGCTAGCCAGACAGGGAAGGTTGTCTCCAGAAAGACTTTTCATTCAGTTTTGATGCTCTGTCCCACCACCTGTTGAGAGACTCTGGCCTGGACAATGATGGGCCTGACCACAGTTTCCCCAGAACTCTTTCAGTTGGCATAGCTCTTCCAGTTGATTTAAACCTAGACCTGTCTGGACCTGGAAGATAGACTTGGGTGTTAGGATCACTGGATATTTTTATTTCTCTACACAAAGTAGTTGTACTGTATACATCTTTCTCTGCTTTTTACCATTAATTGTCTCTTTAATTGGTCTATTGTGAATGAGTGGCTTGTCAGGGCTGGCAGGGTTGAGCCTCTGACCCTAGCAGCCGCAGTAACAGACCTAGCTGTTAGGTCAGTAGAGACAAGACAGAGCCCAATCAGATGGCACAGAATCTGATTTCTCTCAGCAAAGTGCCTGGAGAATAGGCTTGCCTGACACACCCTAGTGTTGAGAGACCAAAAACAGGATGGGTCAAGTGCTTCTGGGAAAGCAGACAGGTTAGGTCATGGAGAGGGTAAGATCCTAAATATATTACCCTCTGAAACTCAGACAATTCACTGTGGCTCCTCCACTCTCCATTCTGTCAGAACCTTAGGAATTGAAGGGAGAACGTTCTTCTCCCTTTGTATATCAGGTACGCTACTGACTTAACCTTCGTGCTACTGTGCACCTCCACCTGCATGCATTGTGCGCTCAGTTCAACCAGTAGGGGAACTGAAAGACCAGTTTGTTGGCTAGGAATCCCCAACTCAGGACCTAAAGCCATCACAGATCTGGGCTCATGTTCATTTCACTGTTTGTCTACAACTGCAGTAATCTTACAAGGTAAATGAACATGAAGTCAGTGGCTTTATACAACCAAGTTATTACTACAGTGTCCCAACAGCCATACATCCAAGTTTAATGTGCCTAAAGTGCCACACATGAATCACAGGTTCTCAGGAAGGACGCTACCTTACCTGGAAGCCGCTGCCTCTCTGTACTGTGTAGGTCTTCATCCCTTGCAAGGACAGGGGTCATTGATATAACCCTCACCCCACCTGACTTAGCATGACTGTGATCCTAACATTTCCTTGGAAGAAGGAAATAAATATTGTCTCACTCCAGACAGGAACCAGTGACAGATCAGAATACAATTCTATCCAAATCCCCAACTTGTGGTGTTAGTTGGACAAGATTACAGGAGTACAAAAGACTGAGACAAAGCCATCATCAAAAATTCCTTCCCTGGGATAGATGGTGAACTCATGGAGCTGCATTACAGAGTCTACCTTTAGTTAATCTTCCCTTTCCTATATACTCTAGCATATCCCAAGATCCATTGCAGATGGAAAATTCTAGAATCCCAAATGAGTTGTATAGAAGATCCCTCCCCCTTCTCATCACTCTTTTTACTGTAGATATAAAGAGCTTACTGTAGACCAAGCTGTTACTGTGTTGTTCTGCTTATTCAGTTGCCATGGGTCTCAGGCCAAGGTATTCTCTACTCAAAGATATTGATAGGCGAATTATATTCCCACGAGAAAACAAACATCCTACAACAAGGTCTTAACTTGTAATATCCACAATGCCATTTTCCAAAGTAGGACACATTCTGTGACTCTAGGACATACCACTTTATTGGCATTCACAGTAGTAAATGTATACTAGATATGAGGTGTCACTTGTTTGGGGCATCATAAGAATGGAGTACATGCGAGCCTACAATATTTCCTGTGATGTAGACTCCTAAACCAGTTCTATGAAAGGAGAGGAGAGCCAAAGATGGGGAGATAGAGAATGGATAGAGCCACGCACTCAAGGCAAAACTGAGGCCTGAGGTAATTAAGACATACTCCGGACCACGTGGCTCCCAGAATCATTCTTGGAACCAATTAGCAAGGATCATTTTTGCTTCTATTTTCAGAAAAACATGGAAGGAATGTATAGCTCTGTGTAACAACAGCATATTCTGCTCATTTTCTCTGGAAGAGTCAGTAGGTATTTGGCAATGGGAGCTATGAGGTCAAAGGCAAAGACAGGCAGGGTCAAAGGATAAGTCAAGTTTGAAAAACAGAATGCTTTGGTGAGTAATAAGAGAAATTTTCTAGCAATTAGATGCTGATGGGACAAGATTTAAAGAATAGTAAACCAAATTCCACAAGATAATGAAGACCAAACAAGGCCAGAGCTTTCGCATCTGCACAGCATCCATCACACAGAAGGCCGACATAGGAAGCTACCACTCCGAGTAGGACCACCGCCTTTGGTCAGTAGCCAGCAGGATGCAAGTCCATCTCTTCAGGCCCAGGAACATTCCAGAATGATCGTGGTTCAACCTGGAGAACTTCAAATGATACCCACAACTTGATATCAGCTACATTACTTCTTTCATTTTTATCTCTTCTAACTTTTTGTTCACATTTAAGACATTAACCCTCCTCGATTTGGGCCTCTGACAAAGAAAATGTTTACGATCGTTGCCAGACAAGTCTGTCTGTGTTCCATTAGATATTCCTACAGAAGCCGGGGTGGTGACACAGGTGGTCCATGCCTAATACTCATAAAGAAAACTGGATAAACATTACAGGAGTCTGTATAAGTCTGCAATCTCAACTCTTTGGTGGTGGTAGTCTGAGGATCAGGGATTAAGACCATTCTTTTATTGTTTGTAGTTGGTAAACTTTTTTCATTTTTTTTTAAATCACTTTACATCCTCATCACACACCCCTCCACTCACACAGTCCCTACCCTTCTCCTATCCCCTTTCCCTTGGTACTAACCCCACCATGGCACCTCAAATCACTGCAGGAATAGGTACTTCCTTCCACACGGTGGCCACATAAGACATTCCAGTTAAGGGAGCAGTGTTCACAGGCAAAAAACAGTCAGGAACAGTTCTGACTCCAGTTGTTGGGGGATTCATATGAAGACCAAACTATATATCTGGTACTTATGTCCTGAGGGCCTAAGTTCAGCCTATGTATGTTCTTTGGTTAGTGGTGTTTTCTCTGGGAGCCCCCTAGGGCCCATGTTATTGATTCTGTTGGTCTTTTTGTGGAACCCCTGTCCCTTCAGTGTCTTTCAATCCTTCCCCCAATTCAAGGATGGGAGTTATCTCTAGGATGTACCAGAGACCTGGGACTGGGGAATTTCCAGGGAGTCTATGAGGGTGACTCTAGCTGAGACTCCTAGCAGTGGGGGATATAGAGCCTGAAGTGGCAGCAACCTGTAGCTAGACAGGGCCCTCAGTAGAAAGATAAAGCCACTAACCCACCCATGAAACCTCCAAACCAAAATTTGTTCTGCCTACAATAAGTGCAGGGACAAATACAGAGCAGAGACTGAGGGACTGACCAACCAGTGACTGGTCCAACTTGAGACCCATCCCCTGGGTAAGAACCTATCCCTGACACTATTAATGATACTCTGTTATGCTTGCAGACAGGAGCCTAGCATAACTGTCCACTGAGACCCCCACCTAGTGGCCTATTAAAAAGATCCAGAGACTAAAAGTCAAATATTAGATGGGGCACAGTGAGTCTTGGAGAAGAATTGAGGGAATGACTAAGATTATGTCTCAAAAAACAATGTAAGAACATGAAAAATGTTATCTGAGGTTGACCTCTACCTGTATATGCATGTGAATACATGTACACATTTATGTGCATATTTACACATAGATTTGCTTTTGTGAAACACTCAACTGTCTTTCAAGCAGGCTGTTTCATCACCCATGCCCAGCATCAAAAAGGAAAGCTGTGTTCTTGTTCTTCCACAGCTCAGCAATGGTATTAAACAGGGCTATCTGTAACTCTTCCTGACACAGCAAACCAAGTGCATCTTGTGTGCTCAATTACCAGTGTTGGTCCTTATTTGGTGAAAAGTCTATTTGACTTCAATGCCTTCATTCGATTTTTCTTTCCTTTTCTTTTCTTTGATTGATTGATTGATTTATTGATTGATTGATTGATTGATTGATTGACATGGTATCTTACTGTGTAGCCCTAGCGAGCTTGAAACTCACTATGTAGCCCACACTGGGCTGGAAATCACAGCATACCTCCTACCTAAGCCTTCAAGTGCTTGGGTATAGGGATGAACCTCATGCTCAACTTTTCTTAATATTCCTATTGTCAGTTTCAAGAGCTATTGACCAGCTATGTCTTTTGAAAACATTGTCTCCATGCCCTTGATTTGCCTTCCCATTCTTTTCACAGTGGTGTCTCCCACCAGAAGTTTTACCATGAAGTCAGTTTGTTAATTCTTTCTTCCATGAACCATGTCTTGGTATTGCAGCTTTAAAAAAAATAAGCCATTGCCATAACCTGTATTTTTCTCCTGGTTGAGTTTTTAGGAGTTTTGTAGCTTTGCATTCATCTCTAGGTATATTTTGAGTAATTGTGATGGGGACAAAATGATCTACTTGTCTAGATCATTGTTGCTATTATTTCTGTATTGATGTCCAACTACTATGAGTTGTTTGCAGAAGACATGCCCCTTGCCAATTACATTGTTTTTGTTATTTGACCAAAGATCGTTTGACATGTATGTCTGTCTCTGCACCTCTAATCTGTTTCATTGTTCTATTTGTCCAGTGACTGCACTGATCTTGTGTAAGTTTTGTGTAGGGACCACAACTGCTCCATGTGTTTCATACTTTTAAAATTTAAACAGAAACAAACTTTTCACCTTCATCACCTTCACCACAATTTCTGTAGAAATGAAAGGCCAACTGTTTATCAAGATTCACATTACTTTGGTGAGAACATGCTGTCCATGCCTTCTATCTTTGACACTCTTCTCTTACATTAAGAAGATACCAGTAGGCTTTACTAAAACCCAAAATTTGATATTGAAAGTATAGCTATTTCCAAAGCAGTATCTTGGTATGTGCTTAAAAGTAATGCAGTTCCATGATTCTGTACAAGAAAAGCACAGACACTGAATAAAAGTCAAGAAAATTTAGGCAGTGCATATCAATTTATTTTTTAAAGGGCTGTACTTGCAAGGTATTCTGGGAAATGCTAGTGCCAATATTGCAAACGGTTTGATGCAGTTGAGATGTGAACGATACTCCTGTAAGTGTCATAGTTCAGTCCAGAACACAGGAGCCTCATCAGAAAACATGAGTAGTTTTGTCAATTGTCAGCATTTGCCAATATATGGTAAAAAGATTAACTCTACAGAAAGGTCATTTTAGAAACCTATTCAATGGGAAATGTACAGCACACGATTTGTTTGCTTCCCCTTCATCCTCAAAACTCACGAGTTAGTGAGAATTACTGGCATTTTGTCCATGCTCTCTCAGATCTGAGTCGTATCCTCTTTATATGTGCTCCAGGGAAAGCTTCAGCGACAGTAAGATTTCTCCATTCCAAGTATTGTATGATTATTAAAGGTTTTGCTCCCAGTTAGTGTTAGTTAGCTATGGAGCTCCTTCTAATATAAAAATGTACATGTTCTAAAATTTTCTAACAGATGGTAAGTTATGATAGCACTCCATGAGGAAACCACAAACAGAGGTTTTAAAATCTCAAGCCTCACCTGTATTCGTCCATGTATCCATCTTTCTTTCTTTCTTTATTTCCATGTATATTTGTATTTAATAAATGCTTAGGAAATTTTACCTATAAAACATTTCCTCACGGGGTTGGGGATTTAGCTCAGTGGTAGAGCACTTGCCTAGCAAGCACAAGGCCCTGGGTTCGGTCCCCAGTTCCGAAAAAAAGAAAAAAGAAAAAAAAAACATTTCCTCTCACTATGGTACTTCATAAAAAGTGATATATATATATATATATATATATATATATATATATATCACTGTATTTATAATCAATTCTTCCCTTCCCCACTAGGTTCTCTCCCTTACAGTACAGCTGCTTCTTTTTTTTTTTCCGGAGCTGGGGACCGAACCCAGGGTCTTGCGCTTCCTAGGCAAGCGCTCTACCACTGAGCTAAATCCCCAACCCCAGCTGCTTCTTTTTTACCCAAGAAATTTATTCTCTCTCTCTCCCTCTCTCTCTTCCCCTCTCCCTCCCTCTCATCTCTGTCTCTCTGTCTCTGTTCTATCTCTCTCTTATTTGTGGGTGTGCGGTTGGGTGTATGTGTGCTGGGAGTCAAACCAAGGCCCTCATGTACCAAGATAAGCACTCTACCAACAGCCATATCTCAGTCCCCACTTCTGCTTTATTATTGAATGTATTCTATTGCTCTATTTCTTATCTCACTTAAGAACTCTTCCTCCATTATTATTGTTTTCTGTCTAGTTTTGTCACACACACACATGCATGCACATGTAAATGTAGGCATATACACATGTATTAGCACATATTCACATACATAATTTACCTTTAGTTCTGCATATGTGAAGAGAGTATGGTATTTATTTTTGAGGTTGAATTGTTTTGCTTAACGTAATAATTTCAGTTGCATCCATTTTGTTGCAAATATCATGACTTCATTTTTTATTACAGTTTCATATTCTACTGTATGTATCTACCATATTTTCTTTATCCATCTACCTGATGATGGACATACAAGCTGGTTCTATTTCCTCACTACTATGCACAGTGCAGCTACAAACAGCAATCCAGTATATCTGTGGTATGCTGACTAAGGTTCCTACAAGTTCATTCCAGTAGAACTGAGTCCTCTACTATTCTTGCTCCCTAAGTTGTTTTCATTATTGATCCTCATTAAAGAGCCCCTTTTAGACTACTATTTCCTGATTGCATTCCTACCCACTCCATAACTGATTCAGACATGAAACACCTCTGTGAGAACTGGAACTCTTGAAGGTCTCTACTCCAAGAAATACTTCGTTTTTGCCCACTTTTAAGAACCTTCCTCTACCTGATATCTCAGCCTTTCTGAGATTGATGCTTTGAACATTAAGACTGCTTCACACTCTGCATGGTAGACTATGTTCAGGACAGGATCCTGTCTCTAGATTTTTCTCCCATGGAAAGAAAAGCTCAGGTATCAGTACCACCTGGAGAAGGGCAGTGAGAATAGTAAGGAGCCTTTCAGCACATTTTTGTCCTCCATATTTGCAGTTAACTAGGTGGGACAATTCGGAGATAGCTCTCCTTTGGGAATTCAGCAAGTACTAGAGTAGCAGTTGAGGGAGAGATCAACTCGAAAACTATGTCCTGTGAAGATGTGGAACCAACTCCTGTTGGAAGCTGTTGAGGCTGGACCTCAAGTCCAGACAGCAAGCTCATGAATACAATCCTGAGGTGAGAAAGCAGTCGACTCACACACCGCAAACACGTCATGTGAGTGGCTGCTCGTCTGGTGTACATTTCCATTCAAGTGCAAAGGTCATGGAGGCATCACTGGTCTTCACACCCGATACCAACGTATCCCTCCTCGTCTACTATGCACACATGCTATTTACTCCTTGTTTGATGCATTTTGACAACTTCAGGACTTTCACTGTCACACACTCAATAATGATAGCTACAGTCAGAAAAGGGGACCTCAGTGGATTCTGCTATACCTAAATATTTGCTCAACTCTGACCTTACATAGTGAAGAGTGATTTGGTCCCAAGACTTCTGGCTCCTTTCCAAACATCTGATAACTGCCATACTCTAAGCGGCACTGTATTGTAGAAATTTCATAGTTGCTCTGGACTCCAAGCAGTATAAGAAAAAGATGGGTATAAAGAGTAACTTCTGCATTCCTAGGACCCTGACACAAGGAAAGAATTAGATTTTTATCTATACCATGAATCAATGGCTCAAAAGAGTCACATTTGACATGTCATCTGCTCTTTGTTCCACTCATTGCTGAAGTCATTACTATCTCACTGCTGTGACAAATACCCAAGAAAGGCAACTTAAGGAAAGAGAATTTTTTTCCGACTCACAGTTCAAGGGTACAGTCCACTATAGTGTGGATGTCACCATGGCAGAGATCTGAGGTAGGTGGCCACGTCATGCTGGAAAGAGTGACCAAAGGCTGGTGCTATGTAGTCAGGCTCCCAACGACCACAGGCAGTCCTGTTCACATTTAGAGTGGATCACCTACTCTAGAAAATTCTTCCCTGACATATCAAAATAGGTTTTCTCAATAATTCTAAATCCTGTCAAGCTAATAGTAGAGATGAGCTGCCAGTCCCCTAGTTATGTCATAACTAGATGTCACAATTGTAAGATTACTTCTAACTGTTGTAGTGCCCTACTAAAAGTTGGCCCAAGAGGAGCCTCCCATTCTTGGGACTAAGTATCTATCCAACACACTCCTTTATGTTTGACCATGCTGATTTCAAAGTTCTAAAATCAAGGTAGCAGAGCCACAGGCCCTGACAATCCAGTCTTGTCCTCATTCATTCCCATTAGCCTCTTCCACTCCCTCAGAAATCTCATTTTACCTCTTACTCAGATGATTTTGTGAAAATTAGTTCAGCATCCAGTTCAGAAAGAGTATGAGAGTCCTGAGTGTGTCTTTACTTCTTAGAAAAACTACGTGAGATTCTCACCAAGGCAGAACATCTTCCTTAGAGAGACTCTTACAGGTCCAGAGTGAATTGACTGATTTTATGATGAAGCAATTATAACAGGAACCCTCCAAACTCCATATTAAGAGTTACTATACAGAGCCAACCCGGTCAAATAATATTATTGAATGCTAATTGTAATGTGTTTGGAACGGGGCCATGTATTTATTCGACATAAATTTCCACATATGGGCAAATTGCTTCTGTAATAGGATCCATCCTCCTCTCTCTTCCAGCCTCCTGTGACCTTCTGTTGCAGGGATTCCCAATTAAACTGGGAAAGTGACTAAAATGAGCCAAAGGTCAGAGGAAATGAGGGAGAGGTGAGACAGAAAAGGAAATAAGAAGAAAAGAACAGGCAGGCAAAAGAACACTTAGAAACTTTACCCACAGGGAATATTTTGCCAGATGCGGACTTTTCCTCACTTGCATTTTGGACTAGAATCCTTGTACCACTCATACCCAGAGGGATTTCTTTTGGAACTCTGAAACACTCTGCTAGTGAAAAGGTTCGTAGCTTTGCTGTGAACAAGAATATGCTATTTATGATAAACACTTTAGCAGCTCGAGGCTGTTGGTGATCCCCAGCAAAGGAGAGCAGTAAAGCTGGAGCTTCGCTGAGCCTGTGATGAGCTCTGCTGCCCTTGAATCCCACTTCCTTTCTGGGCTGAGCAGCCAGTAGCAAAGGACCTTGTGTTCACCAGTGACATGAACAGTCTCGGTGCAGGTATATTTTTGCATGAGCTTTGCTTCTCTTTTTTTTTTTTAAACTAGAAGCTCTTTGAAGGCAGTAAGTACATTTTAATCTCTTACATATTCTCTACAAGACACATCAAACAGTACAGTGGGTACACAGATTACATTTCTAAGTGAACAACTAACACATCAATGTTGCACAGAGCTCAGATTATCTAAGTCATCTCTAGCAAGGTGATTTTCTCCTCTGCCTCTGCGTGTGTATGTGTGCATGTGCAAGTGTGTGTGTGTGTGTGTGTGTGTGTGTGTGTGTGTTTGTGTGTGGTGCTGTATGTATACGTGTGTGTGTATAGTGTGTGTGTGATATTTGTATCTTTTATACGTGTGATATATACATGTACATATGTGTAGAGGTCAGAGATCAATGTTAAGTAGTCTTCTATTGTTTTCTGCTTTATTTTTAGAACAGAGTCCCTCATTTAACCTGGAGATTGTCTATGAGGCTAGACTGACAGCCAGTGAGCAATAGAGATCGTCTTGTGTCTTCCTCCCAATGCTGGAATTATAGGTGTACAGTGCTGTGCTTGGCTTCTAGTAAGTGCTGCTGTGCTAAACTGAGCTTCTTATGCTTGTACAGCAAGCACTTTGCACCGAGTCATCATTTAGCCCCAAAGTGAGGTACTCTTGGGTAAATAATGCTTTGACATGTTGTGTTGATATCATAAAAGATTGTATTAAATAATGACTATGCCCAAGCCTGAAGAATAAGATGATTTGGGGAGAACATGAAGTAGGGAGATATTAATTTAAGGTTATTTTTAACCTCAGCACCCACTCTTAGACATCATGTCTTTTTTTTTTCCCACCCCGCCCGGCCCCTAGACATCATGTCTTAACCAATGCAGCAAAAGGATGAAATCTCCCTCTGGATATTTAATGATGGTTTCTGACTATATTTACCAGTTAAAGAAATAAGGCAAGCCCCAGCTATGGGGTCACGTACAGCTTCAAGGTCCTTTGCATTTTATTTTGGTACACCCTTCTTATAAAGGTCAGAGAATAACCATGTGCATCTGAGGGTATTTGGCCTTTTGTATATTGGTCATGAAGGTCATGCAGGAAACACCACAATGGGTTCCAATTCAACTTAAACATAGTGCACTTGCCTCAAAAGCTACTAACTTTTGTTTGTTTCTACTTTTTTTTTTTGCTGGTTTAAATACCAGAGAGAGCCTCATTTTTCATGTTGCAAACCTGGCCTTCTCTGATTGAAGACTTGAAAGGGGCAGATCCTGGCAGTATACATATGGAGCTAGCTGGGGCCTATCTTCTGGGGTTTCCAGTGATGTTCATTCAGGGTTCTAGGAAGGTTTAGGCCACTGCTAGAGGCAGATTACCACAGAGATGTCTAAGAATTGAAACAGCTGTCAGCATGGTTGTGTCCCTCATGTCTTTGTGGATGTGTATTCCCCCCTTTAAAGGCCTATCTACAAGCTCAGAGGCTGTGAAAAGAGGAGATTCTTCTTCTTTCTTTTTTTTTTTTGCTTTAAATATGTCAAACAAAAAAATGTATGTATTTTTTGATAATGCAGTAGGAAAAAAATTCCCTTTCCTTTGCAAAACAGAATAAGGATAAAACACAGTAAAATCGCTGACATTTCATGTTTCTGTCCAGACTTGAGCAGTGCTGATCATGAAAGACTCTAGGGCCCAGGGAGACAGTACAAGTTACCCTGATCCCTGAACCTTGCAGAGGGACTTCCCACAGAGGAGCTGCACCCCCCCAAGGCCAGGCTCTCACAAATGGTACACACTCAGGACAAAACCTGCAAGATGCCCCTGATCCCTCTTTATTAGCTGTGCTTTATTAGATGAAGCACAAATTAATGGTTGGGAATGTTTGTGAAGATCTACCCTTCGAGGTGAAAGACAGAAGCAAGGATTTCCTGGATTTCTGAGCTTCCATGTCAGCAAGGAAAAAGAATGTCCTCTAATCCCAGCCTGAGGAGATGAAGGCAAGAGGAGCAGACATTCAAGGTTTCCCTCAACTACATCGTGAGTACAGGACTAGTACTAGGATGAGTACAAGACCCTACCTCAAAATACAAAATCAAACAAAATTACCAACCGCGGCACCTGGACCATAGAGAAAGCTTCATATTTATTTCAGAAAAAAAAATAACTGAGTAGTTGACCCCCAAGTGGTCCAGGAGCTTATACTATAGATTTCTTTCTGGAGACTGGACTAGAGAAATACTTTAAGGCATCAATTCATTTCCTAGGACAGGCACCTCATCAACTCTGTCACATGGGAACTGCTGACACTAAGTGTCAGTAGCCAGATCTCTAATGGTGGGGGATTGTCCAATACAAAGGAAGAGTAAAACTCCTCAAATCTCTGTGCTGAAGAAGACCAACCATACCTATAGTGGGAAAAAAAGAGTAAAGTTTATATAAATGCATACAATAGGGCCTTTGAAAAATATAGTTATGGTGAGAGATCTAATGGCATATTGCAGCTTGTAAAACAACCTCATGCATCACCGTCGCCATCCCTGCATGATGTATGTACCTATTCCTCACTCTCATTTTGGTTCCACCATCTGGCAAGGTTAGGCTGGCAGCCACGAACTTCAAGCATGTGAGCAATTTCCAATGCATACCAGCTCCTGCCGCAGCCAAAGCATCCACTGGTGCATGGATGTGGATCTTGACTGTTTGTTAGCATGGCAATACATAACTGCATAACTCCAAGTGGTTCCTCTCTCTCTCTCTCTCTCTCTCTCTCTCTCTCTCTCTCTCTCTCTCTCTCTGTGTGTGTGTGTGTGTGTATGTGTGTGTGTGTGTGTGTTAGCTGTTTGTGAGGGTGTGTGCAATCCGCATGCAGTGAAAACTTGGATTCCACTTCTTTCTCAACCATTTGCCACCTGTCTTTTCCTTTTGACTCACTTTTCTCACTAAACCTGGAGTTCATCAGTTGGCTACACTGTCTATCCAATGAACACCAGGGATACACATTTCTCCACTTCCCCAGTGCTAAGATTATAAAGGACTACAACAGCTGTACCTGGCTTTTTATATGGCTCCTGGCTATCTAAACCTGGTTTTCACCCTTGGGCATCAGACACCTTAATGAGTGATTCTTATTTCTTGATTCAGCTTTCTGATTCCCCTGTCTATACGTGTGAAGCTAAATAATCCTAGTTGGGGTAGAGGTTGGGGAACAAATCTCAAACAACCATTTAGGTCCACACTACAAAAACCCAGTTTATGACAGCTCAATTCTTGTAGAACTCCTCAAATGGCCACACCCTTTTTCCTGTGACATATATTTCCTATCTCTGATAATTTCAATCTCTCATGGTGTCCCTTAAGCCACCCCAAGTCTGACCTCCAGACTCTTCACCTAAAAGTATCTCTCATTGTTTTCACCAATTGAGCACGGAGACACATTTGCCCCTGATCTAATGTGCAAGATGTCTCAGTCATCCAAAGAAGAAACTGAAATAACTCCAGGCCCTCACCTGAAATCCTCTTGGGGTATGAATGGGAAATCCAAACCTGTAACTTATCCCTGTGGTTATTGTGTTTCTCTCTATTCCTGACACCAAATGTGATGAAAGGGCCGTGCTGGCAATGTAGCAAGAACAGCCACGTGCATGTGGAAAGCCATGCATAGTCACATGAAGCAATCTCCAGGGGAGATGCCTGTGTCTACTCCTAGCCCCACATGCTGACTTAATTGCAGTGAAGCAAGGCCAGAACATCTGTACATGTAAGGGCTTCCCAGATATTTAATGTGAAGCTAAGTTGGAGATCCGGTGATTCAGTGTAATGTCATATACATGCTGCCCCAGGGAAAAACATTTCAGGAAAGTTAGAGGTGCCAAACCACTCCTACATGCACCCCTCCTTCCAGGACACACCTGTGTTCAAATATAATGAATCCAATTTTCATTTGAAAATGAGGACTCAATGGAGATTATGGGATTGCTTCAGAAGAGGGAGAAGAGGAAAGGAAAGAAAAGGAAAGGAAACTAAATTAAATCAAAGGAAAGAGTGGGAAAGGGAGGGAAAGAGAGGGAAAAGAAAGATAGGAATCAGAGAAGTAATAGAAGTTACTTACCAGACATGCCTTGGAGATACCAGAGATCACCATGCTAGCATGACCTGGAACAAAACTTTTTCTCAGAAAAATTATCAAGCAAATGTGCTTTAGGCAGATGGGGAGACAGCTCAGTGGGGAAAGGGCTTGAAGACCTGAGTCTAGATCTTTAGCACCATGTAATAACCCAGAAGGTATAGTGTGCACTTGTAACCACAATGCTAGGAGTAAGAAATCAGCAGATATATCTAAATGGGGAAAACCACACTATTTAAAATGGGGAGACCCAGAATCAGTGAGAAACCCTGTCTTGAAAAAAAGAAGGAGGAAGATGAGAGAGATGGAAAAGGAAGGAAGGAAGGAAAGAAGAGAGGGAGGGAGGGAGAAAGAGAGGAAGGAAAAAAGATAGATAATGATTTAGGGTAACATCCTGACAGCAACCTCTGAT